>NW_028276423.1:0-271407 GCF_052056855.1 Sturnus vulgaris
TGAAAGACGCTCTCGCTCGTCTTTCAAAGGAGCGATTCCTAACAGCACAAGCAGCAGAGGCAACAAACTGCATGACGAGAAGGGACAATGTAGAACACGTCTCTGTCCTGGCACATTGTCGTGTGCGATACGTCCCTCCGGGTCTTCGGTCCTTGCGAAGCTCTATGTACTGCGAGCGCAGCTACTTGAAGCTGAGAAGGACCCGCGGAGCTAGCGGCGAATTCGTGAGAGCGCTAAGCACGAAGTCAAGAAGTGAGACGTGTCCCTGCAACGCGGGTGCTAAGAGCAGCTTCCTCGCGGCTGGGGGCGCGAGCTCCGGCCACAAGACAGTCTCGTCCTAGCAACGGATCTCTGTGAAGGGCGTAGGCGAAAAGCTTTCGATTTCCATTCGAACTGCGAGAAAGGCAGACTGTTACACGACGGATCTCTGTGAAGGGCGTAGGCGAAAAGCTTTCGATTTCCATTCGAACTGCGAGAAAGGCAGACTGTTACACGGAGCTCTGAGAACAAAGGTGCACGCCCTAGGCGGGGCTTGGGCAGAAGCAGCGTTCTCGAGCTCTTGGCTGCCCGCACACTGCTGGGTATGTGGCGCCCCTGCGGCGGCTTCTGGCCGCCGACAAGTGAAAGCGGAGCAAGGCCGTGGGCGAGGGGGCGAGGGCGGTGAACGAAGCGGCTATGTGCCGTGCTTGTGTGCACCACGTTAGAGGCTACTAGGAGAGGAAGGTGGTTGACTCTCGCTTGCCTTCCCAAGTGCCCTTAGCAGTCGGAAGGAGCAAGCTGAAGCACTGCTGCTTGTGCTGCTCCTTGGTTCCCTTGCAGCCCGCTCTGAAAGCATTGGCGGTCACTTCTAGGCGCCGAGTTGCACACACACAGCACCACGCTAAGTGCCGCGGAGAAGGGAAATCCAGAGTGCAGCGAGGAGAGCTGGACGTGGCTTACGTGCAGTAAGGAGAAGGTGAACCTAAGCACTGCCTCTTCAATCTGGCCGCCTCTGCTCTGGGTAGCAACTTTTGCAAGACGGCAAAGGGAGACGCGAGTATGTAGAACGGAGGGCAGCGAGACGCCGTGTGTTATGCGCCCTTTCAGGGCTGCTGACAAGGGGCTACTTTAAGAACGCCTTCTTCGTCCTCGGCGTCCTTCTCGCTTCGCTCTAGCTGCAAGGAGTACAGCACAGCGAAGGAGTGAGGACGGGGCACTGCCCCAGCTTTTGCCCTGGCGTGCAACGGCTGTGTGCTGCTTTTCCAAGCAGCAAGAGCACTGAGAAGTGAAAGCGATTGTGAAGGAGCTCTTTGGCTGCTCGTGTGCTCTTCGCTGCACTGCGCCGCTCGCAAGCGGCTTCGTTCTTCGGCGTCTGCCGTCCGGAGAGAGCTGAACTGCAGCGGTCAGTTTCAGCTCTGCCCAACAGCGTGCTCTCAGTTCTGCGGACAAGCACGCCCTGTTGCCTTGGCTCCGAGTGTAAAGTCCTTAGCGAGCACTCACTCAGTGCAATGCACCCAGAAAGACGCTCCTCGCTCGTCTTTCAAGGAGCGATTCCTAACAGCACAAGCAGCAGAGGCACAAACTGCATGACGAGAAGGGACAATGTAGAACACGTCTCTGTCCTGGCACATTGTCGTGTGCGATACGTCCCTCCGGGTCTTCGGTCCTTGCGAAGCTCTATGTACTGCGAGCGCAGCTACTTGAAGCTGAGACGGACCGCGGAGCTAGCAAGCGAATTCGGAGAGCGCTAAGCACGAAGTCAAGAAGCGAGACGTGTCCCTGCAACGCCGGTGCTAAGAGCAGCTTCCTCGCGGCTGGGGGGCGAGCTCCGGCCACAAGACAGTCTCGTCCTAGCAACGGATCTCTGTGAAGGGTCGTAGGCGAAAAGCTTTCGATTTCCATTCGAACTGCGAGAAAGGCAGAGCTGTTACAACGGAGCTCTGAGAACAAAGGTGCACGCCCTAGGCGGGCTTGGGCAGAAGCAGCGTTCTCGAGCTCTTGGCTGCCCGCACACTGCTGGGTATGTGGCGCCCCCTGCGGCGGCTTCTGGCCGCCGACAAGTGAAAGCGGAGCAAGGCACGTGGGCGAGGGCTGAGGGCGGTGAACGAAGCGGCTATTGTGCCGTGCTTGTGTGCACCACGTTAGAGGCTACTAGGAGAGGAAGGTGGTTGACTCTCGCTTGCCTTCCCAAGTGCCCTTAGCAGTCGGAAGGAGCTAAGCTGAAGCACTGCTGCTTGTGCTGCTCCTTGGTTCCCTTGCAGCCCGCTCTGAAAGCATTGGCGGTCACTTCTAGGCGCCGAGTTGCACACACACAGCACCACGCTAAGTGCCGCGGAGAAGGGAAATCCAGAGTGCAGCGAGGAGTCTGGACGTGGCTTACGTGCAGTAAGGAGAAGGTGAACCTAAGCACAGCCTCTTCAATCGGGCCCGCCTCTGCTCTGGTAGCAACTTTTGCAAGACGGCAAAGGGAGACGCGAGTATGTAGAACGGAGGGCAGCGAGACGCCGTGTGTTATGCGCCCTTTCAGGGCTGCTGACAAGGGGCTACTTTAAGAACGCCTTCTTCGTCCTCAGCGTCCTTCTCGCTTCGCTCTAGCTGCAAGGAGTACAGCACAGCGAAGGAGTGAGGACGGGCACTGCCCCAGCTTTTGCCCTGGCGTGCAACCGGCTGTGTGTGCTGCTTTTCCAAGCAGCAAGAGCACTGAGAAGTGAAAGCGATTGTGAAGGAGCTCTTTGGCTGCTCGTGTGCTCTTCGCTGCACCTGCGCCGCTCGCAAGCGGCTTCGTTCTTCGGCGTCTGCCGTCCGGAGAGAGCTGAACTGCAGCGGTCAGTTTCAGCTACTGCCCCAACAGCGTGCTCTCAGTTCTGCGGACAAGCACGCCTGTTGCCTTGGCTCCGAGTGCAAAGTCCCTAGCGAGCACTCACTCAGTGCAATGCACCCAGAAAGACGCTCTCGCTCGTCTTTCAAGGAAGCGATTCCTAACAGCAGAAGCAGCAGAGGCACAAACTGGATGACGAGAAGGGACAATGTAGAACACGTCTCTGTCCTGGCACATTGTCGTGTGCGATACGTCCCTCCGGGTCTTCGGTCCTTGCGAAGCTCTATGTACTGCGAGCGCAGCTACTTGCAGCTGAGACGGACCGCGGAGCTAGCAGCGAATTCGGAGAGCGCTAAGCGCGAAGTCAAGAAGCGAGACGTGTCCCTGCAACGCGGTGCTAAGAGCAGCTTCCTCGCGGCGGGGGCGAGCTCCGGCCACAAGACATTCTCGTCCTAGCAACGGATCTCTGTGAAGGGCGTAGGCGAAAAGCTTTCGATTTCCATTCGAACTGCGAGAAAGGCAGACTGTTACACGGAGCTCTGAGAACAAAGGTGCACGCCCTAGGCGGGCTTGGGCAGAAGCAGCGTTCTCGAGCTCTTGGCTGCCCCGCACACTGCTGGGTATGTGGCGCCCCCTGCGGCGGCTTCTGGCCGCCGACAAGTGAAAGCGGAGCAAGGCCTCTGTGGGCTGAGGGCTGAGGGGCGGTGAACGAAGCGGCTATGTGCCGTGCTTGTGTGCACCACGTTAGAGGCTACTAGGAGAGGAAGGTGGTTGACTCTCGCTTGCCTTCCCAAGTGCCCTTAGCAGTCGGAAGGAGCAAGCTGAAGCACTGCTGCTTGTGCTGCTCCTTGGTTCCCTTGCAGCCCGCTCTGAAAGCATTGGCGGTCACTTCTAGGCGCCGAGTTGCACACACACAGCACCACGCTAAGTGCCGCGGAGAAGGGAAATCCAGAGTGCAGCGAGGAGCTGGACGTGGCTTACGTGCAGTAAGGAGAAGGTGAACCTAAGCACAGCCTCTTCAATCTGGCCGCCTCTGCTCTGGTAGCAACTTTTGCAAGACGGCAAAGGGAGACGCGAGTATGTAGAACGGAGGGCAGCGAGACGCCGTGTGTTATGCGCCCTTTCAGGGCTGCTGACAAGGGGCTACTTTAAGAACGCCTTCTTCGTCCCTCGCGTCCTTCTCGCTTCGCTCTAGCTGCAAGGAGTACAGCACAGCGAAGGAGTTGAGGACGGGCACTGCCCCAGCTTTTGCCCCTGGCGTGCAACGGCTGTGTGCTGCTTTTCCAAGCAGCAAGAGCACTGAGAAGTGAAAGCGATTGTGAAGGAGCTCTTTGGCTGCTCGTGTGCTCTTCGCTGCACTGCGCTGCTCGCAAGCGGCTTCGTTCTTCGGCGTTCTGCCGTCCGGAGAGAGGCTGAACTGCAGCGGTCAGTTTCAGCTCTGCACCAACAGCGTGCTCTCAGTTCTGCGGACAAGCACGCCCTGTTGCCTTGGCTCCGAGTGCAAAGTCCTTAGCGAGCACTCACTCAGTGCAATGCACGCAGAAAGACGCTCTCGCTCGTCTTTCAAGGAGCGATTCCTAACAGCAGAAGCAGCAGAGGCACAAACTGCATGACGAGAAGGGACAATGTAGAACACGTCTCTGTCCTGGCACATTGTCGTGTGCGATACGTCCCTCCGGGTCTTCGGTCCTTGCGAAGCTCTATGTACTGCTGAGCGCAGCTACTTGAAGCTGAGACGGATCCGCGGAGCTAGCAGCCGAATTCGGAGAGCGCTAAGCACGAAGTCAAGAAGCGAGACGTGTCCCTGCAACGGCGGTGCTAAGAGCAGCTTCCTCGCGGCGGGGGGCGAGCTCCGGCCACAAGACAGTCTCGTCCTAGCAACGGATCTCTGTGAAGGGCGTAGGCGAAAAGCTTTCGATTTCCATTCGAACTGCGAGAAAGGCAGACTGTTACACGACGGATCTCTGTGAAGGGCGTAGGCGAAAAGCTTTCGATTTCCATTCGAACTGCGAGAAAGGCAGACTGTTACACGGAGCTCTGGAGAACAAAGGTGCACGCCCTAGGCGGGCTTGGGCAGAAGCAGCGTTCTCGAGCTCTTGGCTGCCCGCACACTGCTGGGTATGTGGCGCCCCTGCGGCGGCTTCTGGCCGCCGACAAGTGAAAGCGGAGCAAGGCGGTGGGCGAGGGCGAGGCGGTGAACGAAGCGGCTATGTGCCGTGCTTGTGTGCACCACGTTAGAGGCTACTAGGAGAGGAAGGTGGTTGACTCTCGCTTGCCTTCCCAAGTGCCCTTAGCAGTCGGAAGGAGCAAGCTGAAGCACTGCTGCTTGTGCTGCTCCTTGGTTCCCTTGCAGGCCCGCTCTGAAAGCATTGGCGGTCACTTCTAGGCGCCGAGTTGCACACACACAGCACCACGCTAAGTGCCGCGGAGAAGGGAAATCCAGAGTGCAGCGAGGAGCTGGACGTGGCTTACGTGCAGTAAGGAGAAGGTGAACCTAAGCACAGCCTCTTCAATCGGGGCCGCCTCTGCTCTGGTAGCAACTTTTGCAAGACGGCAAAGGGAGACGCGAGTATGTAGAACGGGAGGGCAGCGAGACGCCGTGTGTTATGCGCCCTTTCAGGGCTGCTGACAAGGGGCTACTTTAAGAACGCCTTCTTCGTCCTCAGCGTCCTTCTCGCTTCGCTCTAGCTGCAAGGAGTACAGCACAGCGAAGGAGTGAGGACGGGCACTGCCCCAGCTTTTGCCCTGGCGTGCAACGGCTGTGTGCTGCTTTTCCAAGCAGCAAGAGCACTGAGAAGTGAAAGCGATTGTTGAAGGAGCTCTTTGGCTGCTCGTGTGCTCTTCGCTGCACTGCGCCGCTCGCAAGCGGCTTCGTTCTTCGGCGTCTGCCGTCCGGAGAGAGCTGAACTGCAGCGGTCAGTTTCAGCTCTCTGCCCAACAGCGTGCTCTCAGTTCTGCGGACAAGCACGCCCTGTTGCCTTGGCTCCGAGTGTAAAGTCCTTAGCGAGCACTCACTCAGTGCAATGCACCCAGAAAGACGCTCTCGCTCGTCTTTCAAGGAGCGATTCCTAACAGCACAAGCAGCAGAGGCACAAACTGCATGACGAGAAGGGACAATGTAGAACACGTCTCTGTCCTGGCACATTGTCGTGTGCGATACGTCCCCTCCGGGTCTTCGGTCCTTGCGAAGCTCTATGTACTGCGAGCGCAGCTACTTGAAGCTGAGACGGACCGCGGAGCTAGCAGCGAATTCGGAGAGCGCTAAGCACGAAGTCAAGAAGCGAGACGTGTCCCTGCGCAACGCGGTGCTAAGAGCAGCTTCCTCGCGGCGGGGGGCGAGCTCCGGCCACAAGACATTCTCGTCCTAGCAACGGATCTCTGTGAAGGGCGTAGGCGAAAAGCTTTCGATTTCCATTCGAACTGCGAGAAAGGGCAGACTGTTACACGGAGCTCTGAGAACAAAGGTGCACGCCCTAGGCGGGCTTGGGCAGAAGCAGCGTTCTCGAGCTCTTGGCTCGCCCGCACACTGCTGGGTATGTGGCGCCCCTGCGGCGGCTTCTGGCCGCCGACAAGTGAAAGCGGAGCAAGGCGTGGGCGAGGGCGAGGGCGGTGAACGAAGCGGGCTATGTGCCTGTGCTTGTGTGCACCACGTTAGAGGCTACTAGGAGAGGAAGGTGGTTTGACTCTCGCTTGCCTTCCCAAGTGCCCTTAGCAGTCGGAAGGAGCAAGCTGAAGCACTGCTGCTTGTGCTGCTCCTTGGTTCCCTTGCAGCCCGCTCTGAAAGCATTGGCGGTCACTTCTAGGCGCCGAGTTGCACACACACAGCACCACGCTAAGTGCCGCGGAGAAGGGAAATCCAGAGTGCAGCGAGGAGCTGGACGTGGCTTACGTGCAGTAAGGAGAAGGTGAACCTAAGCACAGCCTCTTCAATCTGGCCGCCTCTGCTCTGGTAGCAACTTTTGCAAGACGGCAAAGGGAGACGCGAGTATGTAGAACGGAGGGGCAGCGAGACGCCGTGTGTTATGCGCCCTTTCAGGGCTGCTGACAAGGGGGCTACTTTAAGAACGCCTTCTTCGTCCCTCAGCGTCCTTCTCAGCTTCGCTCTAGCTGCAAGGAGTACAGCACAGCGAAGGAGTGAGGACGGGGCACTGCCCCAGCTTTTGCCCTGGCGTGCAACGGCTGTGTGCTGCTTTTCCAAGCAGCAAGAGCACTGAGAAGTGAAAGCGATTGTGAAGGAGCTCTTTGGCTGCCTCGTGTGCTCTTCGCTGCACTGCGCTGCTCGCAAGCGGCTTCGTTCTTCGGCGTCTGCCGTCCGGAGAGAGCTGAACTGCAGCGGTCAGTTTCAGCTCTGCCCAACAGCGTGCTCTCAGTCTGCGGACAAGCACGCCCTGTTGCCTTGGCTCCGAGTGCAAAGTCCTTAGCGAGCACTCACTCAGTGCAATGCACGCAGAAAGACGCTCTCGCTCGTCTTTCAAGGAGCGATTCCTAACAGCAGAAGCAGCAGAGGCACAAACTGCATGACGAGAAGGGACAATGTAGAACACGTCTCTGTCCTGGCACATTGTCGTGTGCGATACGTCCCTCCGGGTCTTCGGTCCTTGCGAAGCTCTATGTACTGCGAGCGCGCAGCTACTTGAAGCTGAGACGGACCGCGGAGCTAGCAGCGAATTCGGAGAGCGCTAAGCACGAAGTCAAGAAGCGAGACGTGTCCCTGCAACGCGGTGCTAAGAGCAGCTTCCTCGCGGCGGGGGGCGAGCTCCGGCCACAAGACAGTCTCGTCCTAGCAACGGATCTCTGTGAAGGGCGTAGGCGAAAAGCTTTCGATTTCCATTCGAACTGCGAGAAAGGCAGACTGTTACACGACGGATCTCTGTGAAGGGGCGTAGGCGAAAAGCTTTCGATTTCCATTCGAACTGCGAGAAAGGCAGACTGTTTACACGGAAGCTCTAGAGAACAAAAGGTGCACGCCCTAGGCGGGCTTGGGCAGAAGCAGCGTTCTCGAGCTCTTGGCTGCCCGCACACTGCTGGGTATGTGGCGCCCCTGCGGCGGCTTCTGGCCGCCGACAAGTGAAAGCGGAGCAAGGCTGTGGGGCGAGGGGCGAGAGGGGCGGTGAACGAAGCGGCTATGTGCCGTGCTTGTGTGCACCACGTTAGAGGCTACTAGGAGAGGAAGGTGGTTGACTCTCGCTTGCCTTCCCAAGTGCCCTTAGCAGTCGGAAGGAGCAAGCTGAAGCACTGCTGCTTGTGCTGCTCCTTGGTTCCCTTGCAGCCCGCTCTGAAAGCATTGGCGGTCACTTCTAGGCGCCGAGTTGCACACACACAGCACCACGCTAAGTGCCGCGGAGAAGGGAAATCCAGAGTGCAGCGAGGAGCTGGACGTGGGCTTACGTGCAGTAAGGAGAAGGTGAACCTAAGCACAGCCTCTTCAATCGGGCCGCCTCTGCTCTGGTAGCAACTTTTGCAAGACGGCAAAGGGAGACGCGAGTATGTAGAACGGAGGGCAGCGAGACGCCGTGTGTTATGCGCCCTTTTCAGGGCTGCTGACAAGAGGGCTACTTTAAGAACGCCTTCTTCGTCCTCAGCGTCCTTCTCGCTTCGCTCTAGCTGCAAGGAGTACAGCACAGCGAAGGAGTGAGGACGGGCACTGCCCCAGCTTTTGCCCTGGCGTGCAACGGCTGTGTGCTGCTTTTCCAAGCAGCAAGAGCACTGAGAAGTGAAAGCGATTGTGAAGGAGCTCTTTGGCTGCTCGTGTGCTCTTCGCTGCACTGCGCCGCGCTCGCAAGCGGCTTCGTTCTTCGGCGTCTGCCGTCCGGAGAGAGCTGAACTGCAGCGGTCAGTTTCAGCTCTGCCCAACAGCGTGCTCTCAGTTCTGCGGACAAGCACGCCCTGTTGCCTTGGCTCCGAGTGCAAAGTCCTTAGCGAGCACTCACTCAGTGCAATGCACCCAGAAAGACGCTCTCGCTCGTCTTTCAAGGAGCGATTCCTAACAGCAGAAGCAGCAGAGGCACAAACTGGATGACGAGAAGGGACAATGTAGAACACGTCTCTGTCCTGGCACATTGTCGTGTGCGATACATCCCTCCGGGTCTTCGGTCCTTGCGAAGCTCTATGTACTGCGAGCGCAGCTACTTGAAGCTGAGACGGACCGCGGAGCTAGCAGCGAATTCGGAGAGCGCTAAGCACGAAGTTCAAGAAGCGAGACGTGTCCCTGCAACGCGGTGCTAAGAGCAGCTTCCTCGCGGCGGGGGCGAGCTCCCGGCCACAAGACAGTCTCGTCCTAGCAACGGATCTCTGTGAAGGGCGTAGGCGAAAAGCTTTCGATTTCCATTCGAACTGCGAGAAAGGCAGACTGTTACACGACGGATCTCTGTGAAGGGCGTAGGCGAAAAGCTTTCGATTTCCATTCGAACTGCGAGAAAGGCAGACTGTTACACGTGAGCTCTGAGAACAAAGGTGCACGCCCTAGGCGGGCTTGGGCAGAAGCAGCGTTCTCGAGCTCTTGGCTGCCCGCACACTGCTGGGTATGTGGCGCCCCTGCGGCGGCTTCTGGCCGCCGACAAGTGAAAGCGGAGCAAGGCGTTGTGGGCGAGGGCGAGGGGCGGTGAAGACGAAGCGGCTATGTGCCGTGCTTGTGTGCACCACGTTAGAGGCTACTAGGAGAGGAAGGTGGTTGACTCTCGCTTGCCTTCCCAAGTGCCCTTAGCAGTCGGAAGGAGCAAGCTGAAGCACTGCTGCTTGTGCTGCTCCTTGGTTCCCTTGCAGCCCGCTCTGAAAGCATTGGCGGTCACTTCTAGGCGCCGAGTTGCACACACACAGCACCACGCTAAGTGCCGCGGAGAAGGGAAATCCAGAGTGCAGCGAGGAGCTGGACGTGGCTTACGTGCAGTAAGGAGAAGGTGAACCTAAGCACAGCCTCTTCAATTCTGGCCGCCCTCTGCTCTGGTAGCAACTTTTTGCAAGACGGCAAAGGGAGACGCGAGTATGTAGAACGGAGGGCAGCGAGACGCCGTGTGTTTATGCGCCCTTTCAGGGCTGCTGACAAGGGGCTACTTTAAGAACGCCTTCTTCGTCCTCAGCGTCCTTCTCGCTTCGCTCTAGCTGCAAGGAGTACAGCACAGCGAAGGAGTGGAGGACGGGCACTGCCCCAGCTTTTTGCCCTGGCGTGCAACGGCTGTGTGCTGCTTTTCTCCAAGCAGCAAGAGCACTGAGAAGTGAAAGCGATTGTGAAGGAGCTCTTTGGCTGCTCGTGTGCTCTTCGCTGCACTGCGCCGCTCGCAAGCGGCTTCGTTCTTCGGCGTCTGCCGTCCGGAGAGAGCTGAACTGCAGCGGTCAGTTTCAGCTCTGCCCAACAGCGCGCTCTCAGTTCTGCGGACAAGCACGCCCTGTTGCCTTGGCTCCGAGTGCAAAGTCCTTAGCGAGCACTCACTCAGTGCAATGCACCCAGAAAGACGCTCTCGCTCGTCTTTCAAGGAGCGATTCCTAACAGCAGAAGCAGCAGAGGCACAAACTGGATGACGAGAAGGGACAATGTAGAACACGTTTCTGTCCTGGCACATTGTCGTGTGCGATACGTCCCTCCGGGTCTTCGGTCCTTGCGAAGCTCTATGTACTGCGAGCGCAGCTACTTGAAGCTGAGACGGACCGCGGAGCTAGCAGCGAATTCGGAGAGCGCTAAGCACGAAGTCAAGAAGCGAGACGTGTCCCTGCAACGCGGGTGCTAAGAGCAGCTTCCCTCGCGGCTGGGGGAGCGAGCTCCGGCCACAAGACATTCTCGTCCTAGCAACGGATCTCTGTGAAGGGCGTAGGCGAAAAGCTTTCGATTTCCATTCGAACTGCGAGAAAGGCAGACTGTTACACGGAGCTCTGAGAACAAAGGTGCACGCCCTAGGCGGGCTTGGGGCAGAAGCAGCGTTCTCGAGCTCTTGGCTGCCCGCACACTGCTGGGTATGTGGCGCCCCCTGCGGCGGCTTCTGGCCGCCGACAAGTGAAAGCGGAGCAAGGGCGTGGGCGAGGGGCTGAGGGCGGTGAACGAAGACGGCTATGTGCCGTGCTTGTGTGCACCACGTTAGAGGCTACTAGGAGAGGAAGGGTGGTTGACTCTCGCTTGCCTTCCCAAGTGCCCTTAGCAGTCGGAAGGAGCAAGCTGAAGCACTGCTGCTTGTGCTGCTCCTTGGGTTCCCTTGCAGCCCGCTCTGAAAGCATTGGCGGTCACTTCTAGGCGCCGAGTTGCACACACACAGCACCACGCTAAGTGCCGCGGAGAAGGGAAATCCAGAGTGCAGCGAGGAGCTGGACGTGGCTTACGTGCAGTAAGGAGAAGGTGAACCTAAGCACAGCCTCTTCAATCTGGCCGCCTCTGCTCTGGTAGCAACTTTTGCAAGACGGCAAAGGGAGACGCGAGTATGTAGAAACGGAGGGCAGCGAGACGCCGTGTGTTATGCGCCCTTTCAGGGCTGCTGACAAGGGGCTACTTTAAGAACGCCTTCTTCGTCCTCGCGTCCTTCTCGGCTTCGCTCTAGCTGCAAGGAGTACAGCACAGCGAAGGAGTGAGGACGGGCACTGCCCCAGCTTTTGCCCTGGCGTGCAACGGCTGTGTGCTGCTTTTCCAAGCAGCAAGAGCACTGAGAAGTGAAAGCGATTGTGAAGGAGCTCTTTGGCTGCTCGTGTGCTCTTCGCTGCACTGCGCTGCTCGCAAGCGGCTTCGTTCTTCGGCGTCTGCCGTCCGGAGAGAGAGCTGAACTGCAGCGGTCAGTTTCAGCTCTGCCCAACAGCGTGCTCTCAGTTCTGCGGACAAGCACGCCCTGTTGCCTTGGCTCCGAGTGCAAAGTCCTTAGCGAGCACTCACTCAGTGCAATGCACCCAGAAAGACGCTCTCGCTCGTCTTTCAAGGAGCGATTCCTAACAGCAGAAGCAGCAGAGGCACAAACTGCATGACGAGAAGGGACAATGTAGAACACGTCTCTGTCCTGGCACATTGTCGTGTGCGATACGTCCCTCCGGGTCTTCGGTCCTTGCGAAGCTCTATGTACTGCGAGCGCAGCTACTTGAAGCTGAGACGGACCGCGGAGCTAGCAGCGAATTCGGAGAGCGCTAAGCACGAAGTCAAGAAGCGAGACGTGTCCCTGCAACGCGGTGCTAAGAGCAGCTTCCTCGCGGCGGGGGCGAGCTCCGGCCACAAGACAGTCTCGTCCTAGCAACGGATCTCTGTGAAGGGCGTAGGCGAAAAGCTTTCGATTTCCATTCGAACTGCGAGAAAGGCAGACTGTTACACGACGGATCTCTGTGAAGGGCGTAGGCGAAAAGCTTTCGATTTCCATTCGAACTGCGAGAAAGGCAGACTGTTACACGGAGCTCTGAGAACAAAGGTGCACGCCCTAGGCGGGCTTGGGCAGAAGCAGCGTTCTCGAGCTCTTGGCTGCCCGCACACTGCTGGGTATGTGGCGCCCCTGCGGCGGCTTCTGGCCGCCGACAAGTGAAAGCGGAGCAAGGCGTGGGCGAGGGCGAGGGCGGTGAACGAAGCGGCTATGTGCCGTGCTTGTGTGCACCACGTTAGAGGCTACTAGGAGAGGAAGGTGGTTGACTCTCGCTTGCCTTCCCAAGTGCCCTTAGCAGTCGGAAGGAGCAAGCTGAAGCACTGCTGCTTGTGCTGCTCCTTGGTTCCCTTGCAGCCCGCTCTGAAAGCATTGGCGGTCACTTCTAGGCGCCGAGTTGCACACACACAGCACCACGCTAAGTGCCGCGGAGAAGGGAAATCCAGAGTGCAGCGAGGAGCTGGACGTGGCTTACGTGCAGTAAGGAGAAGGTGAACCTAAGCACTGCCTCTTCAATCTGGCCGCCTCTGCTCTGGTAGCAACTTTTGCAAGACGGCAAAGGGAGACGCGAGTATGTAGAACGGAGGGCAGCGAGACGCCGTGTGTTATGCGCCCTTTCAGGGCTGCTGACAAGGGGCTACTTTAAGAACGCCTTCTTCGTCCTCGCGTCCTTCTCGCTTCGCTCTAGCTGCAAGGAGTACAGCACAGCGAAGGAGTGAGGACGGGCACTGCCCCAGCTTTTGCCCTGGCGTGCAACGGCTGTGTGCTGCTTTTCCAAGCAGCAAGAGCACTGAGAAGTGAAAGCGATTGTGAAGGAGCTCTTTGGCTGCTCGTGTGCTCTTCGCTGCACTGCGCCGCTCGCAAGCGGCTTCGTTCTTCGGCGTCTGCCGTCCGGAGAGAGCTGAACTGCAGCGGTCAGTTTCAGCTCTGCCCAACAGCGTGCTCTCAGTTCTGCGGACAAGCACGCCCTGTTGCCTTGGCTCCGAGTGTAAAGTCCTTAGCGAGCACTCACTCAGTGCAATGCACCCAGAAAGACGCTCTCGCTCGTCTTTCAAGGAGCGATTCCTAACAGCACAAGCAGCAGAGGCACAAACTGCATGACGAGAAGGGACAATGTAGAACACGTCTCTGTCCTGGCACATTGTCGTGTGCGATACGTCCCTCCGGGTCTTCGGTCCTTGCGAAGCTCTATGTACTGCGAGCGCAGCTACTTGAAGCTGAGACGGACCGCGGAGCTAGCAGCGAATTCGGAGAGCGCTAAGCACGAAGTCAAGAAGCGAGACGTGTCCCTGCAACGCGGTGCTAAGAGCAGCTTCCTCGCGGCGGGGGGCGAGCTCCGGCCACAAGACAGTCTCGTCCTAGCAACGGATCTCTGTGAAGGGCGTAGGCGAAAAGCTTTCGATTTCCATTCGAACTGCGAGAAAGGCAGACTGTTACACGGAGCTCTGAGAACAAAGGTGCACGCCCTAGGCGGGCTTGGGCAGAAGCAGCGTTCTCGAGCTCTTGGCTGCCCGCACACTGCTGGGTATGTGGCGCCCCTGCGGCGGCTTCTGGCCGCCGACAAGTGAAAGCGGAGCAAGGCGTGGGCGAGGGCGAGGGCGGTGAACGAAGCGGCTATGTGCCGTGCTTGTGTGCACCACGTTAGAGGCTACTAGGAGAGGAAGGTGGTTGACTCTCGCTTGCCTTCCCAAGTGCCCTTAGCAGTCGGAAGGAGCAAGCTGAAGCACTGCTGCTTGTGCTGCTCCTTGGTTCCCTTGCAGCCCGCTCTGAAAGCATTGGCGGTCACTTCTAGGCGCCGAGTTGCACACACACAGCACCACGCTAAGTGCCGCGGAGAAGGGAAATCCAGAGTGCAGCGAGGAGCTGGACGTGGCTTACGTGCAGTAAGGAGAAGGTGAACCTAAGCACAGCCTCTTCAATCGGGCCGCCTCTGCTCTGGTAGCAACTTTTGCAAGACGGCAAAGGGAGACGCGAGTATGTAGAACGGAGGGCAGCGAGACGCCGTGTGTTATGCGCCCTTTCAGGGCTGCTGACAAGGGGCTACTTTAAGAACGCCTTCTTCGTCCTCGCGTCCTTCTCGCTTCGCTCTAGCTGCAAGGAGTACAGCACAGCGAAGGAGTGAGGACGGGCACTGCCCCAGCTTTTGCCCTGGCGTGCAACGGCTGTGTGCTGCTTTTCCAAGCAGCAAGAGCACTGAGAAGTGAAAGCGATTGTGAAGGAGCTCTTTGGCTGCTCGTGTGCTCTTCGCTGCACTGCGCCGCTCGCAAGCGGCTTCGTTCTTCGGCGTCTGCCGTCCGGAGAGAGCTGAACTGCAGCGGTCAGTTTCAGCTCTGCCCAACAGCGTGCTCTCAGTTCTGCGGACAAGCACGCCCTGTTGCCTTGGCTCCGAGTGCAAAGTCCCTAGCGAGCACTCACTCAGTGCAATGCACCCAGAAAGACGCTCTCGCTCGTCTTTCAAGGAGCGATTCCTAACAGCAGAAGCAGCAGAGGCACAAACTGGATGACGAGAAGGGACAATGTAGAACACGTCTCTGTCCTGGCACATTGTCGTGTGCGATACGTCCCTCCGGGTCTTCGGTCCTTGCGAAGCTCTATGTACTGCGAGCGCAGCTACTTGCAGCTGAGACGGACCGCGGAGCTAGCAGCGAATTCGGAGAGCGCTAAGCGCGAAGTCAAGAAGCGAGACGTGTCCCTGCAACGCGGTGCTAAGAGCAGCTTCCTCGCGGCGGGGGCGAGCTCCGGCCACAAGACATTCTCGTCCTAGCAACGGATCTCTGTGAAGGGCGTAGGCGAAAAGCTTTCGATTTCCATTCGAACTGCGAGAAAGGCAGACTGTTACACGGAGCTCTGAGAACAAAGGTGCACGCCCTAGGCGGGCTTGGGCAGAAGCAGCGTTCTCGAGCTCTTGGCTGCCCGCACACTGCTGGGTATGTGGCGCCCCTGCGGCGGCTTCTGGCCGCCGACAAGTGAAAGCGGAGCAAGGCGTGGGCGAGGGCGAGGGCGGTGAACGAAGCGGCTATGTGCCGTGCTTGTGTGCACCACGTTAGAGGCTACTAGGAGAGGAAGGTGGTTGACTCTCGCTTGCCTTCCCAAGTGCCCTTAGCAGTCGGAAGGAGCAAGCTGAAGCACTGCTGCTTGTGCTGCTCCTTGGTTCCCTTGCAGCCCGCTCTGAAAGCATTGGCGGTCACTTCTAGGCGCCGAGTTGCACACACACAGCACCACGCTAAGTGCCGCGGAGAAGGGAAATCCAGAGTGCAGCGAGGAGCTGGACGTGGCTTACGTGCAGTAAGGAGAAGGTGAACCTAAGCACAGCCTCTTCAATCTGGCCGCCTCTGCTCTGGTAGCAACTTTTGCAAGACGGCAAAGGGAGACGCGAGTATGTAGAACGGAGGGCAGCGAGACGCCGTGTGTTATGCGCCCTTTCAGGGCTGCTGACAAGGGGCTACTTTAAGAACGCCTTCTTCGTCCTCGCGTCCTTCTCGCTTCGCTCTAGCTGCAAGGAGTACAGCACAGCGAAGGAGTGAGGACGGGCACTGCCCCAGCTTTTGCCCTGGCGTGCAACGGCTGTGTGCTGCTTTTCCAAGCAGCAAGAGCACTGAGAAGTGAAAGCGATTGTGAAGGAGCTCTTTGGCTGCTCGTGTGCTCTTCGCTGCACTGCGCTGCTCGCAAGCGGCTTCGTTCTTCGGCGTCTGCCGTCCGGAGAGAGCTGAACTGCAGCGGTCAGTTTCAGCTCTGCCCAACAGCGTGCTCTCAGTTCTGCGGACAAGCACGCCCTGTTGCCTTGGCTCCGAGTGCAAAGTCCTTAGCGAGCACTCACTCAGTGCAATGCACGCAGAAAGACGCTCTCGCTCGTCTTTCAAGGAGCGATTCCTAACAGCAGAAGCAGCAGAGGCACAAACTGCATGACGAGAAGGGACAATGTAGAACACGTCTCTGTCCTGGCACATTGTCGTGTGCGATACGTCCCTCCGGGTCTTCGGTCCTTGCGAAGCTCTATGTACTGCGAGCGCAGCTACTTGAAGCTGAGACGGACCGCGGAGCTAGCAGCGAATTCGGAGAGCGCTAAGCACGAAGTCAAGAAGCGAGACGTGTCCCTGCAACGCGGTGCTAAGAGCAGCTTCCTCGCGGCGGGGGCGAGCTCCGGCCACAAGACAGTCTCGTCCTAGCAACGGATCTCTGTGAAGGGCGTAGGCGAAAAGCTTTCGATTTCCATTCGAACTGCGAGAAAGGCAGACTGTTACACGACGGATCTCTGTGAAGGGCGTAGGCGAAAAGCTTTCGATTTCCATTCGAACTGCGAGAAAGGCAGACTGTTACACGGAGCTCTGAGAACAAAGGTGCACGCCCTAGGCGGGCTTGGGCAGAAGCAGCGTTCTCGAGCTCTTGGCTGCCCGCACACTGCTGGGTATGTGGCGCCCCTGCGGCGGCTTCTGGCCGCCGACAAGTGAAAGCGGAGCAAGGCGTGGGCGAGGGCGAGGGCGGTGAACGAAGCGGCTATGTGCCGTGCTTGTGTGCACCACGTTAGAGGCTACTAGGAGAGGAAGGTGGTTGACTCTCGCTTGCCTTCCCAAGTGCCCTTAGCAGTCGGAAGGAGCAAGCTGAAGCACTGCTGCTTGTGCTGCTCCTTGGTTCCCTTGCAGCCCGCTCTGAAAGCATTGGCGGTCACTTCTAGGCGCCGAGTTGCACACACACAGCACCACGCTAAGTGCCGCGGAGAAGGGAAATCCAGAGTGCAGCGAGGAGCTGGACGTGGCTTACGTGCAGTAAGGAGAAGGTGAACCTAAGCACAGCCTCTTCAATCGGGCCGCCTCTGCTCTGGTAGCAACTTTTGCAAGACGGCAAAGGGAGACGCGAGTATGTAGAACGGAGGGCAGCGAGACGCCGTGTGTTATGCGCCCTTTCAGGGCTGCTGACAAGGGGCTACTTTAAGAACGCCTTCTTCGTCCTCGCGTCCTTCTCGCTTCGCTCTAGCTGCAAGGAGTACAGCACAGCGAAGGAGTGAGGACGGGCACTGCCCCAGCTTTTGCCCTGGCGTGCAACGGCTGTGTGCTGCTTTTCCAAGCAGCAAGAGCACTGAGAAGTGAAAGCGATTGTGAAGGAGCTCTTTGGCTGCTCGTGTGCTCTTCGCTGCACTGCGCCGCTCGCAAGCGGCTTCGTTCTTCGGCGTCTGCCGTCCGGAGAGAGCTGAACTGCAGCGGTCAGTTTCAGCTCTGCCCAACAGCGTGCTCTCAGTTCTGCGGACAAGCACGCCCTGTTGCCTTGGCTCCGAGTGCAAAGTCCTTAGCGAGCACTCACTCAGTGCAATGCACCCAGAAAGACGCTCTCGCTCGTCTTTCAAGGAGCGATTCCTAACAGCAGAAGCAGCAGAGGCACAAACTGGATGACGAGAAGGGACAATGTAGAACACGTCTCTGTCCTGGCACATTGTCGTGTGCGATACATCCCTCCGGGTCTTCGGTCCTTGCGAAGCTCTATGTACTGCGAGCGCAGCTACTTGAAGCTGAGACGGACCGCGGAGCTAGCAGCGAATTCGGAGAGCGCTAAGCACGAAGTCAAGAAGCGAGACGTGTCCCTGCAACGCGGTGCTAAGAGCAGCTTCCTCGCGGCGGGGGCGAGCTCCGGCCACAAGACAGTCTCGTCCTAGCAACGGATCTCTGTGAAGGGCGTAGGCGAAAAGCTTTCGATTTCCATTCGAACTGCGAGAAAGGCAGACTGTTACACGACGGATCTCTGTGAAGGGCGTAGGCGAAAAGCTTTCGATTTCCATTCGAACTGCGAGAAAGGCAGACTGTTACACGGAGCTCTGAGAACAAAGGTGCACGCCCTAGGCGGGCTTGGGCAGAAGCAGCGTTCTCGAGCTCTTGGCTGCCCGCACACTGCTGGGTATGTGGCGCCCCTGCGGCGGCTTCTGGCCGCCGGCAAGTGAAAGCGGAGCAAGGCGTGGGCGAGGGCGAGGGCGGTGAACGAAGCGGCTATGTGCCGTGCTTGTGTGCACCACGTTAGAGGCTACTAGGAGAGGAAGGTGGTTGACTCTCGCTTGCCTTCCCAAGTGCCCTTAGCAGTCGGAAGGAGCAAGCTGAAGCACTGCTGCTTGTGCTGCTCCTTGGTTCCCTTGCAGCCCGCTCTGAAAGCATTGGCGGTCACTTCTAGGCGCCGAGTTGCACACACACAGCACCACGCTAAGTGCCGCGGAGAAGGGAAATCCAGAGTGCAGCGAGGAGCTGGACGTGGCTTACGTGCAGTAAGGAGAAGGTGAACCTAAGCACAGCCTCTTCAATCTGGCCGCCTCTGCTCTGGTAGCAACTTTTGCAAGACGGCAAAGGGAGACGCGAGTATGTAGAACGGAGGGCAGCGAGACGCCGTGTGTTATGCGCCCTTTCAGGGCTGCTGACAAGGGGCTACTTTAAGAACGCCTTCTTCGTCCTCGCGTCCTTCTCGCTTCGCTCTAGCTGCAAGGAGTACAGCACAGCGAAGGAGTGAGGACGGGCACTGCCCCAGCTTTTGCCCTGGCGTGCAACGGCTGTGTGCTGCTTTTCCAAGCAGCAAGAGCACTGAGAAGTGAAAGCGATTGTGAAGGAGCTCTTTGGCTGCTCGTGTGCTCTTCGCTGCACTGCGCCGCTCGCAAGCGGCTTCGTTCTTCGGCGTCTGCCGTCCGGAGAGAGCTGAACTGCAGCGGTCAGTTTCAGCTCTGCCCAACAGCGCGCTCTCAGTTCTGCGGACAAGCACGCCCTGTTGCCTTGGCTCCGAGTGCAAAGTCCTTAGCGAGCACTCACTCAGTGCAATGCACCCAGAAAGACGCTCTCGCTCGTCTTTCAAGGAGCGATTCCTAACAGCAGAAGCAGCAGAGGCACAAACTGGATGACGAGAAGGGACAATGTAGAACACGTTTCTGTCCTGGCACATTGTCGTGTGCGATACGTCCCTCCGGGTCTTCGGTCCTTGCGAAGCTCTATGTACTGCGAGCGCAGCTACTTGAAGCTGAGACGGACCGCGGAGCTAGCAGCGAATTCGGAGAGCGCTAAGCACGAAGTCAAGAAGCGAGACGTGTCCCTGCAACGCGGTGCTAAGAGCAGCTTCCTCGCGGCGGGGGCGAGCTCCGGCCACAAGACATTCTCGTCCTAGCAACGGATCTCTGTGAAGGGCGTAGGCGAAAAGCTTTCGATTTCCATTCGAACTGCGAGAAAGGCAGACTGTTACACGGAGCTCTGAGAACAAAGGTGCACGCCCTAGGCGGGCTTGGGCAGAAGCAGCGTTCTCGAGCGCTTGGCTGCCCGCACACTGCTGGGTATGTGGCGCCCCTGCGGCGGCTTCTGGCCGCCGACAAGTGAAAGCGGAGCAAGGCGTGGGCGAGGGCGAGGGCGGTGAACGAAGCGGCTATGTGCCGTGCTTGTGTGCACCACGTTAGAGGCTACTAGGAGAGGAAGGTGGTTGACTCTCGCTTGCCTTCCCAAGTGCCCTTAGCAGTCGGAAGGAGCAAGCTGAAGCACTGCTGCTTGTGCTGCTCCTTGGTTCCCTTGCAGCCCGCTCTGAAAGCATTGGCGGTCACTTCTAGGCGCCGAGTTGCACACACACAGCACCACGCTAAGTGCCGCGGAGAAGGGAAATCCAGAGTGCAGCGAGGAGCTTGACGTGGCTTACGTGCAGTAAGGAGAAGGTGAACCTAAGCACAGCCTCTTCAATCTGGCCGCCTCTGCTCTGGTAGCAACTTTTGCAAGACGGCAAAGGGAGACGCGAGTATGTAGAACGGAGGGCAGCGAGACGCCGTGTGTTATGCGCCCTTTCAGGGCTGCTGACAAGGGGCTACTTTAAGAACGCCTTCTTCGTCCTCGCGTCCTTCTCGCTTCGCTCTAGCTGCAAGGAGTACAGCACAGCGAAGGAGTGAGGACGGGCACTGCCCCAGCTTTTGCCCTGGCGTGCAACGGCTGTGTGCTGCTTTTCCAAGCAGCAAGAGCACTGAGAAGTGAAAGCGATTGTGAAGGAGCTCTTTGGCTGCTCGTGTGCTCTTCGCTGCACTGCGCCGCTCGCAAGCGGCTTCGTTCTTCGGCGTCTGCCGTCCGGAGAGAGCTGAACTGCAGCGGTCAGTTTCAGCTCTGCCCAACAGCGCGCTCTCAGTTCTGCGGACAAGCACGCCCTGTTGCCTTGGCTCCGAGTGCAAAGTCCTTAGCGAGCACTCACTCAGTGCAATGCACCCAGAAAGACGCTCTCGCTCGTCTTTCAAGGAGCGATTCCTAACAGCAGAAGCAGCAGAGGCACAAACTGGATGACGAGAAGGGACAATGTAGAACACGTCTCTGTCCTGGCACATTGTCGTGTGCGATACATCCCTCCGGGTCTTCGGTCCTTGCGAAGCTCTATGTACTGCGAGCGCAGCTACTTGAAGCTGAGACGGACCGCGGAGCTAGCAGCGAATTCGGAGAGCGCTAAGCACGAAGTCAAGAAGCGAGACGTGTCCCTGCAACGCGGTGCTAAGAGCAGCTTCCTCGCGGCGGGGGCGAGCTCCGGCCACAAGACATTCTCGTCCTAGCAACGGATCTCTGTGAAGGGCGTAGGCGAAAAGCTTTCGATTTCCATTCGAACTGCGAGAAAGGCAGACTGTTACACGGAGCTCTGAGAACAAAGGTGCACGCCCTAGGCGGGCTTGGGCAGAAGCAGCGTTCTCGAGCTCTTGGCTGCCCGCACACTGCTGGGTATGTGGCGCCCCTGCGGCGGCTTCTGGCCGCCGACAAGTGAAAGCGGAGCAAGGCGTGGGCGAGGGCGAGGGCGGTGAACGAAGCGGCTATGTGCCGTGCTTGTGTGCACCACGTTAGAGGCTACTAGGAGAGGAAGGTGGTTGACTCTCGCTTGCCTTCCCAAGTGCCCTTAGCAGTCGGAAGGAGCAAGCTGAAGCACTGCTGCTTGTGCTGCTCCTTGGTTCCCTTGCAGCCCGCTCTGAAAGCATTGGCGGTCACTTCTAGGCGCCGAGTTGCACACACACAGCACCACGCTAAGTGCCGCGGAGAAGGGAAATCCAGAGTGCAGCGAGGAGCTGGACGTGGCTTACGTGCAGTAAGGAGAAGGTGAACCTAAGCACAGCCTCTTCAATCGGGCCGCCTCTGCTCTGGTAGCAACTTTTGCAAGACGGCAAAGGGAGACGCGAGTATGTAGAACGGAGGGCAGCGAGACGCCGTGTGTTATGCGCCCTTTCAGGGCTGCTGACAAGGGGCTACTTTAAGAACGCCTTCTTCGTCCTCGCGTCCTTCTCGCTTCGCTCTAGCTGCAAGGAGTACAGCACAGCGAAGGAGTGAGGACGGGCACTGCCCCAGCTTTTGCCCTGGCGTGCAACGGCTGTGTGCTGCTTTTCCAAGCAGCAAGAGCACTGAGAAGTGAAAGCGATTGTGAAGGAGCTCTTTGGCTGCTCGTGTGCTCTTCGCTGCACTGCGCCGCTCGCAAGCGGCTTCGTTCTTCGGCGTCTGCCGTCCGGAGAGAGCTGAACTGCAGCGGTCAGTTTCAGCTCTGCCCAACAGCGTGCTCTCAGTTCTGCGGACAAGCACGCCCTGTTGCCTTGGCTCCGAGTGCAAAGTCCTTAGCGAGCACTCACTCAGTGCAATGCACCCAGAAAGACGCTCTCGCTCGTCTTTCAAGGAGCGATTCCTAACAGCAGAAGCAGCAGAGGCACAAACTGGATGACGAGAAGGGACAATGTAGAACACGTCTCTGTCCTGGCACATTGTCGTGTGCGATACATCCCTCCGGGTCTTCGGTCCTTGCGAAGCTCTATGTACTGCGAGCGCAGCTACTTGAAGCTGAGACGGACCGCGGAGCTAGCAGCGAATTCGGAGAGCGCTAAGCACGAAGTCAAGAAGCGAGACGTGTCCCTGCAACGCGGTGCTAAGAGCAGCTTCCTCGCGGCGGGGGCGAGCTCCGGCCACAAGACAGTCTCGTCCTAGCAACGGATCTCTGTGAAGGGCGTAGGCGAAAAGCTTTCGATTTCCATTCGAACTGCGAGAAAGGCAGACTGTTACACGACGGATCTCTGTGAAGGGCGTAGGCGAAAAGCTTTCGATTTCCATTCGAACTGCGAGAAAGGCAGACTGTTACACGGAGCTCTGAGAACAAAGGTGCACGCCCTAGGCGGGCTTGGGCAGAAGCAGCGTTCTCGAGCTCTTGGCTGCCCGCACACTGCTGGGTATGTGGCGCCCCTGCGGCGGCTTCTGGCCGCCGGCAAGTGAAAGCGGAGCAAGGCGTGGGCGAGGGCGAGGGCGGTGAACGAAGCGGCTATGTGCCGTGCTTGTGTGCACCACGTTAGAGGCTACTAGGAGAGGAAGGTGGTTGACTCTCGCTTGCCTTCCCAAGTGCCCTTAGCAGTCGGAAGGAGCAAGCTGAAGCACTGCTGCTTGTGCTGCTCCTTGGTTCCCTTGCAGCCCGCTCTGAAAGCATTGGCGGTCACTTCTAGGCGCCGAGTTGCACACACACAGCACCACGCTAAGTGCCGCGGAGAAGGGAAATCCAGAGTGCAGCGAGGAGCTGGACGTGGCTTACGTGCAGTAAGGAGAAGGTGAACCTAAGCACAGCCTCTTCAATCTGGCCGCCTCTGCTCTGGTAGCAACTTTTGCAAGACGGCAAAGGGAGACGCGAGTATGTAGAACGGAGGGCAGCGAGACGCCGTGTGTTATGCGCCCTTTCAGGGCTGCTGACAAGGGGCTACTTTAAGAACGCCTTCTTCGTCCTCGCGTCCTTCTCGCTTCGCTCTAGCTGCAAGGAGTACAGCACAGCGAAGGAGTGAGGACGGGCACTGCCCCAGCTTTTGCCCTGGCGTGCAACGGCTGTGTGCTGCTTTTCCAAGCAGCAAGAGCACTGAGAAGTGAAAGCGATTGTGAAGGAGCTCTTTGGCTGCTCGTGTGCTCTTCGCTGCACTGCGCCGCTCGCAAGCGGCTTCGTTCTTCGGCGTCTGCCGTCCGGAGAGAGCTGAACTGCAGCGGTCAGTTTCAGCTCTGCCCAACAGCGTGCTCTCAGTTCTGCGGACAAGCACGCCCTGTTGCCTTGGCTCCGAGTGCAAAGTCCTTAGCGAGCACTCACTCAGTGCAATGCACCCAGAAAGACGCTCTCGCTCGTCTTTCAAGGAGCGATTCCTAACAGCACAAGCAGCAGAGGCACAAACTGCATGACGAGAAGGGACAATGTAGAACACGTCTCTGTCCTGGCACATTGTCGTGTGCGATACGTCCCTCCGGGTCTTCGGTCCTTGCGAAGCTCTATGTACTGCGAGCGCAGCTACTTGAAGCTGAGAAGGACCGCGGAGCTAGCGGCGAATTCGGAGAGCGCTAAGCACGAAGTCAAGAAGTGAGACGTGTCCCTGCAACGCGGTGCTAAGAGCAGCTTCCTCGCGGCGGGGGCGAGCTCCGGCCACAAGACAGTCTCGTCCTAGCAACGGATCTCTGTGAAGGGCGTAGGCGAAAAGCTTTCGATTTCCATTCGAACTGCGAGAAAGGCAGACTGTTACACGACGGATCTCTGTGAAGGGCGTAGGCGAAAAGCTTTCGATTTCCATTCGAACTGCGAGAAAGGCAGACTGTTACACGGAGCTCTGAGAACAAAGGTGCACGCCCTAGGCGGGCTTGGGCAGAAGCAGCGTTCTCGAGCTCTTGGCTGCCCGCACACTGCTGGGTATGTGGCGCCCCTGCGGCGGCTTCTGGCCGCCGACAAGTGAAAGCGGAGCAAGGCGTGGGCGAGGGCGAGGGCGGTGAACGAAGCGGCTATGTGCCGTGCTTGTGTGCACCACGTTAGAGGCTACTAGGAGAGGAAGGTGGTTGACTCTCGCTTGCCTTCCCAAGTGCCCTTAGCAGTCGGAAGGAGCAAGCTGAAGCACTGCTGCTTGTGCTGCTCCTTGGTTCCCTTGCAGCCCGCTCTGAAAGCATTGGCGGTCACTTCTAGGCGCCGAGTTGCACACACACAGCACCACGCTAAGTGCCGCGGAGAAGGGAAATCCAGAGTGCAGCGAGGAGCTGGACGTGGCTTACGTGCAGTAAGGAGAAGGTGAACCTAAGCACTGCCTCTTCAATCTGGCCGCCTCTGCTCTGGTAGCAACTTTTGCAAGACGGCAAAGGGAGACGCGAGTATGTAGAACGGAGGGCAGCGAGACGCCGTGTGTTATGCGCCCTTTCAGGGCTGCTGACAAGGGGCTACTTTAAGAACGCCTTCTTCGTCCTCGCGTCCTTCTCGCTTCGCTCTAGCTGCAAGGAGTACAGCACAGCGAAGGAGTGAGGACGGGCACTGCCCCAGCTTTTGCCCTGGCGTGCAACGGCTGTGTGCTGCTTTTCCAAGCAGCAAGAGCACTGAGAAGTGAAAGCGATTGTGAAGGAGCTCTTTGGCTGCTCGTGTGCTCTTCGCTGCACTGCGCCGCTCGCAAGCGGCTTCGTTCTTCGGCGTCTGCCGTCCGGAGAGAGCTGAACTGCAGCGGTCAGTTTCAGCTCTGCCCAACAGCGTGCTCTCAGTTCTGCGGACAAGCACGCCCTGTTGCCTTGGCTCCGAGTGTAAAGTCCTTAGCGAGCACTCACTCAGTGCAATGCACCCAGAAAGACGCTCTCGCTCGTCTTTCAAGGAGCGATTCCTAACAGCACAAGCAGCAGAGGCACAAACTGCATGACGAGAAGGGACAATGTAGAACACGTCTCTGTCCTGGCACATTGTCGTGTGCGATACGTCCCTCCGGGTCTTCGGTCCTTGCGAAGCTCTATGTACTGCGAGCGCAGCTACTTGAAGCTGAGACGGACCGCGGAGCTAGCAGCGAATTCGGAGAGCGCTAAGCACGAAGTCAAGAAGCGAGACGTGTCCCTGCAACGCGGTGCTAAGAGCAGCTTCCTCGCGGCGGGGGCGAGCTCCGGCCACAAGACAGTCTCGTCCTAGCAACGGATCTCTGTGAAGGGCGTAGGCGAAAAGCTTTCGATTTCCATTCGAACTGCGAGAAAGGCAGACTGTTACACGGAGCTCTGAGAACAAAGGTGCACGCCCTAGGCGGGCTTGGGCAGAAGCAGCGTTCTCGAGCTCTTGGCTGCCCGCACACTGCTGGGTATGTGGCGCCCCTGCGGCGGCTTCTGGCCGCCGACAAGTGAAAGCGGAGCAAGGCGTGGGCGAGGGCGAGGGCGGTGAACGAAGCGGCTATGTGCCGTGCTTGTGTGCACCACGTTAGAGGCTACTAGGAGAGGAAGGTGGTTGACTCTCGCTTGCCTTCCCAAGTGCCCTTAGCAGTCGGAAGGAGCAAGCTGAAGCACTGCTGCTTGTGCTGCTCCTTGGTTCCCTTGCAGCCCGCTCTGAAAGCATTGGCGGTCACTTCTAGGCGCCGAGTTGCACACACACAGCACCACGCTAAGTGCCGCGGAGAAGGGAAATCCAGAGTGCAGCGAGGAGCTGGACGTGGCTTACGTGCAGTAAGGAGAAGGTGAACCTAAGCACAGCCTCTTCAATCGGGCCGCCTCTGCTCTGGTAGCAACTTTTGCAAGACGGCAAAGGGAGACGCGAGTATGTAGAACGGAGGGCAGCGAGACGCCGTGTGTTATGCGCCCTTTCAGGGCTGCTGACAAGGGGCTACTTTAAGAACGCCTTCTTCGTCCTCGCGTCCTTCTCGCTTCGCTCTAGCTGCAAGGAGTACAGCACAGCGAAGGAGTGAGGACGGGCACTGCCCCAGCTTTTGCCCTGGCGTGCAACGGCTGTGTGCTGCTTTTCCAAGCAGCAAGAGCACTGAGAAGTGAAAGCGATTGTGAAGGAGCTCTTTGGCTGCTCGTGTGCTCTTCGCTGCACTGCGCCGCTCGCAAGCGGCTTCGTTCTTCGGCGTCTGCCGTCCGGAGAGAGCTGAACTGCAGCGGTCAGTTTCAGCTCTGCCCAACAGCGTGCTCTCAGTTCTGCGGACAAGCACGCCCTGTTGCCTTGGCTCCGAGTGCAAAGTCCCTAGCGAGCACTCACTCAGTGCAATGCACCCAGAAAGACGCTCTCGCTCGTCTTTCAAGGAGCGATTCCTAACAGCAGAAGCAGCAGAGGCACAAACTGGATGACGAGAAGGGACAATGTAGAACACGTCTCTGTCCTGGCACATTGTCGTGTGCGATACGTCCCTCCGGGTCTTCGGTCCTTGCGAAGCTCTATGTACTGCGAGCGCAGCTACTTGCAGCTGAGACGGACCGCGGAGCTAGCAGCGAATTCGGAGAGCGCTAAGCGCGAAGTCAAGAAGCGAGACGTGTCCCTGCAACGCGGTGCTAAGAGCAGCTTCCTCGCGGCGGGGGCGAGCTCCGGCCACAAGACATTCTCGTCCTAGCAACGGATCTCTGTGAAGGGCGTAGGCGAAAAGCTTTCGATTTCCATTCGAACTGCGAGAAAGGCAGACTGTTACACGGAGCTCTGAGAACAAAGGTGCACGCCCTAGGCGGGCTTGGGCAGAAGCAGCGTTCTCGAGCTCTTGGCTGCCCGCACACTGCTGGGTATGTGGCGCCCCTGCGGCGGCTTCTGGCCGCCGACAAGTGAAAGCGGAGCAAGGCGTGGGCGAGGGCGAGGGCGGTGAACGAAGCGGCTATGTGCCGTGCTTGTGTGCACCACGTTAGAGGCTACTAGGAGAGGAAGGTGGTTGACTCTCGCTTGCCTTCCCAAGTGCCCTTAGCAGTCGGAAGGAGCAAGCTGAAGCACTGCTGCTTGTGCTGCTCCTTGGTTCCCTTGCAGCCCGCTCTGAAAGCATTGGCGGTCACTTCTAGGCGCCGAGTTGCACACACACAGCACCACGCTAAGTGCCGCGGAGAAGGGAAATCCAGAGTGCAGCGAGGAGCTGGACGTGGCTTACGTGCAGTAAGGAGAAGGTGAACCTAAGCACAGCCTCTTCAATCTGGCCGCCTCTGCTCTGGTAGCAACTTTTGCAAGACGGCAAAGGGAGACGCGAGTATGTAGAACGGAGGGCAGCGAGACGCCGTGTGTTATGCGCCCTTTCAGGGCTGCTGACAAGGGGCTACTTTAAGAACGCCTTCTTCGTCCTCGCGTCCTTCTCGCTTCGCTCTAGCTGCAAGGAGTACAGCACAGCGAAGGAGTGAGGACGGGCACTGCCCCAGCTTTTGCCCTGGCGTGCAACGGCTGTGTGCTGCTTTTCCAAGCAGCAAGAGCACTGAGAAGTGAAAGCGATTGTGAAGGAGCTCTTTGGCTGCTCGTGTGCTCTTCGCTGCACTGCGCTGCTCGCAAGCGGCTTCGTTCTTCGGCGTCTGCCGTCCGGAGAGAGCTGAACTGCAGCGGTCAGTTTCAGCTCTGCCCAACAGCGTGCTCTCAGTTCTGCGGACAAGCACGCCCTGTTGCCTTGGCTCCGAGTGCAAAGTCCTTAGCGAGCACTCACTCAGTGCAATGCACGCAGAAAGACGCTCTCGCTCGTCTTTCAAGGAGCGATTCCTAACAGCAGAAGCAGCAGAGGCACAAACTGCATGACGAGAAGGGACAATGTAGAACACGTCTCTGTCCTGGCACATTGTCGTGTGCGATACGTCCCTCCGGGTCTTCGGTCCTTGCGAAGCTCTATGTACTGCGAGCGCAGCTACTTGAAGCTGAGACGGACCGCGGAGCTAGCAGCGAATTCGGAGAGCGCTAAGCACGAAGTCAAGAAGCGAGACGTGTCCCTGCAACGCGGTGCTAAGAGCAGCTTCCTCGCGGCGGGGGCGAGCTCCGGCCACAAGACAGTCTCGTCCTAGCAACGGATCTCTGTGAAGGGCGTAGGCGAAAAGCTTTCGATTTCCATTCGAACTGCGAGAAAGGCAGACTGTTACACGACGGATCTCTGTGAAGGGCGTAGGCGAAAAGCTTTCGATTTCCATTCGAACTGCGAGAAAGGCAGACTGTTACACGGAGCTCTGAGAACAAAGGTGCACGCCCTAGGCGGGCTTGGGCAGAAGCAGCGTTCTCGAGCTCTTGGCTGCCCGCACACTGCTGGGTATGTGGCGCCCCTGCGGCGGCTTCTGGCCGCCGACAAGTGAAAGCGGAGCAAGGCGTGGGCGAGGGCGAGGGCGGTGAACGAAGCGGCTATGTGCCGTGCTTGTGTGCACCACGTTAGAGGCTACTAGGAGAGGAAGGTGGTTGACTCTCGCTTGCCTTCCCAAGTGCCCTTAGCAGTCGGAAGGAGCAAGCTGAAGCACTGCTGCTTGTGCTGCTCCTTGGTTCCCTTGCAGCCCGCTCTGAAAGCATTGGCGGTCACTTCTAGGCGCCGAGTTGCACACACACAGCACCACGCTAAGTGCCGCGGAGAAGGGAAATCCAGAGTGCAGCGAGGAGCTGGACGTGGCTTACGTGCAGTAAGGAGAAGGTGAACCTAAGCACAGCCTCTTCAATCGGGCCGCCTCTGCTCTGGTAGCAACTTTTGCAAGACGGCAAAGGGAGACGCGAGTATGTAGAACGGAGGGCAGCGAGACGCCGTGTGTTATGCGCCCTTTCAGGGCTGCTGACAAGGGGCTACTTTAAGAACGCCTTCTTCGTCCTCGCGTCCTTCTCGCTTCGCTCTAGCTGCAAGGAGTACAGCACAGCGAAGGAGTGAGGACGGGCACTGCCCCAGCTTTTGCCCTGGCGTGCAACGGCTGTGTGCTGCTTTTCCAAGCAGCAAGAGCACTGAGAAGTGAAAGCGATTGTGAAGGAGCTCTTTGGCTGCTCGTGTGCTCTTCGCTGCACTGCGCCGCTCGCAAGCGGCTTCGTTCTTCGGCGTCTGCCGTCCGGAGAGAGCTGAACTGCAGCGGTCAGTTTCAGCTCTGCCCAACAGCGTGCTCTCAGTTCTGCGGACAAGCACGCCCTGTTGCCTTGGCTCCGAGTGTAAAGTCCTTAGCGAGCACTCACTCAGTGCAATGCACCCAGAAAGACGCTCTCGCTCGTCTTTCAAGGAGCGATTCCTAACAGCACAAGCAGCAGAGGCACAAACTGCATGACGAGAAGGGACAATGTAGAACACGTCTCTGTCCTGGCACATTGTCGTGTGCGATACGTCCCTCCGGGTCTTCGGTCCTTGCGAAGCTCTATGTACTGCGAGCGCAGCTACTTGAAGCTGAGACGGACCGCGGAGCTAGCAGCGAATTCGGAGAGCGCTAAGCACGAAGTCAAGAAGCGAGACGTGTCCCTGCAACGCGGTGCTAAGAGCAGCTTCCTCGCGGCGGGGGCGAGCTCCGGCCACAAGACAGTCTCGTCCTAGCAACGGATCTCTGTGAAGGGCGTAGGCGAAAAGCTTTCGATTTCCATTCGAACTGCGAGAAAGGCAGACTGTTACACGGAGCTCTGAGAACAAAGGTGCACGCCCTAGGCGGGCTTGGGCAGAAGCAGCGTTCTCGAGCTCTTGGCTGCCCGCACACTGCTGGGTATGTGGCGCCCCTGCGGCGGCTTCTGGCCGCCGACAAGTGAAAGCGGAGCAAGGCGTGGGCGAGGGCGAGGGCGGTGAACGAAGCGGCTATGTGCCGTGCTTGTGTGCACCACGTTAGAGGCTACTAGGAGAGGAAGGTGGTTGACTCTCGCTTGCCTTCCCAAGTGCCCTTAGCAGTCGGAAGGAGCAAGCTGAAGCACTGCTGCTTGTGCTGCTCCTTGGTTCCCTTGCAGCCCGCTCTGAAAGCATTGGCGGTCACTTCTAGGCGCCGAGTTGCACACACACAGCACCACGCTAAGTGCCGCGGAGAAGGGAAATCCAGAGTGCAGCGAGGAGCTGGACGTGGCTTACGTGCAGTAAGGAGAAGGTGAACCTAAGCACAGCCTCTTCAATCGGGCCGCCTCTGCTCTGGTAGCAACTTTTGCAAGACGGCAAAGGGAGACGCGAGTATGTAGAACGGAGGGCAGCGAGACGCCGTGTGTTATGCGCCCTTTCAGGGCTGCTGACAAGGGGCTACTTTAAGAACGCCTTCTTCGTCCTCGCGTCCTTCTCGCTTCGCTCTAGCTGCAAGGAGTACAGCACAGCGAAGGAGTGAGGACGGGCACTGCCCCAGCTTTTGCCCTGGCGTGCAACGGCTGTGTGCTGCTTTTCCAAGCAGCAAGAGCACTGAGAAGTGAAAGCGATTGTGAAGGAGCTCTTTGGCTGCTCGTGTGCTCTTCGCTGCACTGCGCCGCTCGCAAGCGGCTTCGTTCTTCGGCGTCTGCCGTCCGGAGAGAGCTGAACTGCAGCGGTCAGTTTCAGCTCTGCCCAACAGCGTGCTCTCAGTTCTGCGGACAAGCACGCCCTGTTGCCTTGGCTCCGAGTGCAAAGTCCCTAGCGAGCACTCACTCAGTGCAATGCACCCAGAAAGACGCTCTCGCTCGTCTTTCAAGGAGCGATTCCTAACAGCAGAAGCAGCAGAGGCACAAACTGGATGACGAGAAGGGACAATGTAGAACACGTCTCTGTCCTGGCACATTGTCGTGTGCGATACGTCCCTCCGGGTCTTCGGTCCTTGCGAAGCTCTATGTACTGCGAGCGCAGCTACTTGCAGCTGAGACGGACCGCGGAGCTAGCAGCGAATTCGGAGAGCGCTAAGCGCGAAGTCAAGAAGCGAGACGTGTCCCTGCAACGCGGTGCTAAGAGCAGCTTCCTCGCGGCGGGGGCGAGCTCCGGCCACAAGACATTCTCGTCCTAGCAACGGATCTCTGTGAAGGGCGTAGGCGAAAAGCTTTCGATTTCCATTCGAACTGCGAGAAAGGCAGACTGTTACACGGAGCTCTGAGAACAAAGGTGCACGCCCTAGGCGGGCTTGGGCAGAAGCAGCGTTCTCGAGCTCTTGGCTGCCCGCACACTGCTGGGTATGTGGCGCCCCTGCGGCGGCTTCTGGCCGCCGACAAGTGAAAGCGGAGCAAGGCGTGGGCGAGGGCGAGGGCGGTGAACGAAGCGGCTATGTGCCGTGCTTGTGTGCACCACGTTAGAGGCTACTAGGAGAGGAAGGTGGTTGACTCTCGCTTGCCTTCCCAAGTGCCCTTAGCAGTCGGAAGGAGCAAGCTGAAGCACTGCTGCTTGTGCTGCTCCTTGGTTCCCTTGCAGCCCGCTCTGAAAGCATTGGCGGTCACTTCTAGGCGCCGAGTTGCACACACACAGCACCACGCTAAGTGCCGCGGAGAAGGGAAATCCAGAGTGCAGCGAGGAGCTGGACGTGGCTTACGTGCAGTAAGGAGAAGGTGAACCTAAGCACAGCCTCTTCAATCTGGCCGCCTCTGCTCTGGTAGCAACTTTTGCAAGACGGCAAAGGGAGACGCGAGTATGTAGAACGGAGGGCAGCGAGACGCCGTGTGTTATGCGCCCTTTCAGGGCTGCTGACAAGGGGCTACTTTAAGAACGCCTTCTTCGTCCTCGCGTCCTTCTCGCTTCGCTCTAGCTGCAAGGAGTACAGCACAGCGAAGGAGTGAGGACGGGCACTGCCCCAGCTTTTGCCCTGGCGTGCAACGGCTGTGTGCTGCTTTTCCAAGCAGCAAGAGCACTGAGAAGTGAAAGCGATTGTGAAGGAGCTCTTTGGCTGCTCGTGTGCTCTTCGCTGCACTGCGCTGCTCGCAAGCGGCTTCGTTCTTCGGCGTCTGCCGTCCGGAGAGAGCTGAACTGCAGCGGTCAGTTTCAGCTCTGCCCAACAGCGTGCTCTCAGTTCTGCGGACAAGCACGCCCTGTTGCCTTGGCTCCGAGTGCAAAGTCCTTAGCGAGCACTCACTCAGTGCAATGCACGCAGAAAGACGCTCTCGCTCGTCTTTCAAGGAGCGATTCCTAACAGCAGAAGCAGCAGAGGCACAAACTGCATGACGAGAAGGGACAATGTAGAACACGTCTCTGTCCTGGCACATTGTCGTGTGCGATACGTCCCTCCGGGTCTTCGGTCCTTGCGAAGCTCTATGTACTGCGAGCGCAGCTACTTGAAGCTGAGACGGACCGCGGAGCTAGCAGCGAATTCGGAGAGCGCTAAGCACGAAGTCAAGAAGCGAGACGTGTCCCTGCAACGCGGTGCTAAGAGCAGCTTCCTCGCGGCGGGGGCGAGCTCCGGCCACAAGACAGTCTCGTCCTAGCAACGGATCTCTGTGAAGGGCGTAGGCGAAAAGCTTTCGATTTCCATTCGAACTGCGAGAAAGGCAGACTGTTACACGACGGATCTCTGTGAAGGGCGTAGGCGAAAAGCTTTCGATTTCCATTCGAACTGCGAGAAAGGCAGACTGTTACACGGAGCTCTGAGAACAAAGGTGCACGCCCTAGGCGGGCTTGGGCAGAAGCAGCGTTCTCGAGCTCTTGGCTGCCCGCACACTGCTGGGTATGTGGCGCCCCTGCGGCGGCTTCTGGCCGCCGACAAGTGAAAGCGGAGCAAGGCGTGGGCGAGGGCGAGGGCGGTGAACGAAGCGGCTATGTGCCGTGCTTGTGTGCACCACGTTAGAGGCTACTAGGAGAGGAAGGTGGTTGACTCTCGCTTGCCTTCCCAAGTGCCCTTAGCAGTCGGAAGGAGCAAGCTGAAGCACTGCTGCTTGTGCTGCTCCTTGGTTCCCTTGCAGCCCGCTCTGAAAGCATTGGCGGTCACTTCTAGGCGCCGAGTTGCACACACACAGCACCACGCTAAGTGCCGCGGAGAAGGGAAATCCAGAGTGCAGCGAGGAGCTGGACGTGGCTTACGTGCAGTAAGGAGAAGGTGAACCTAAGCACAGCCTCTTCAATCGGGCCGCCTCTGCTCTGGTAGCAACTTTTGCAAGACGGCAAAGGGAGACGCGAGTATGTAGAACGGAGGGCAGCGAGACGCCGTGTGTTATGCGCCCTTTCAGGGCTGCTGACAAGGGGCTACTTTAAGAACGCCTTCTTCGTCCTCGCGTCCTTCTCGCTTCGCTCTAGCTGCAAGGAGTACAGCACAGCGAAGGAGTGAGGACGGGCACTGCCCCAGCTTTTGCCCTGGCGTGCAACGGCTGTGTGCTGCTTTTCCAAGCAGCAAGAGCACTGAGAAGTGAAAGCGATTGTGAAGGAGCTCTTTGGCTGCTCGTGTGCTCTTCGCTGCACTGCGCCGCTCGCAAGCGGCTTCGTTCTTCGGCGTCTGCCGTCCGGAGAGAGCTGAACTGCAGCGGTCAGTTTCAGCTCTGCCCAACAGCGTGCTCTCAGTTCTGCGGACAAGCACGCCCTGTTGCCTTGGCTCCGAGTGCAAAGTCCTTAGCGAGCACTCACTCAGTGCAATGCACCCAGAAAGACGCTCTCGCTCGTCTTTCAAGGAGCGATTCCTAACAGCAGAAGCAGCAGAGGCACAAACTGGATGACGAGAAGGGACAATGTAGAACACGTCTCTGTCCTGGCACATTGTCGTGTGCGATACATCCCTCCGGGTCTTCGGTCCTTGCGAAGCTCTATGTACTGCGAGCGCAGCTACTTGAAGCTGAGACGGACCGCGGAGCTAGCAGCGAATTCGGAGAGCGCTAAGCACGAAGTCAAGAAGCGAGACGTGTCCCTGCAACGCGGTGCTAAGAGCAGCTTCCTCGCGGCGGGGGCGAGCTCCGGCCACAAGACAGTCTCGTCCTAGCAACGGATCTCTGTGAAGGGCGTAGGCGAAAAGCTTTCGATTTCCATTCGAACTGCGAGAAAGGCAGACTGTTACACGACGGATCTCTGTGAAGGGCGTAGGCGAAAAGCTTTCGATTTCCATTCGAACTGCGAGAAAGGCAGACTGTTACACGGAGCTCTGAGAACAAAGGTGCACGCCCTAGGCGGGCTTGGGCAGAAGCAGCGTTCTCGAGCTCTTGGCTGCCCGCACACTGCTGGGTATGTGGCGCCCCTGCGGCGGCTTCTGGCCGCCGGCAAGTGAAAGCGGAGCAAGGCGTGGGCGAGGGCGAGGGCGGTGAACGAAGCGGCTATGTGCCGTGCTTGTGTGCACCACGTTAGAGGCTACTAGGAGAGGAAGGTGGTTGACTCTCGCTTGCCTTCCCAAGTGCCCTTAGCAGTCGGAAGGAGCAAGCTGAAGCACTGCTGCTTGTGCTGCTCCTTGGTTCCCTTGCAGCCCGCTCTGAAAGCATTGGCGGTCACTTCTAGGCGCCGAGTTGCACACACACAGCACCACGCTAAGTGCCGCGGAGAAGGGAAATCCAGAGTGCAGCGAGGAGCTGGACGTGGCTTACGTGCAGTAAGGAGAAGGTGAACCTAAGCACAGCCTCTTCAATCTGGCCGCCTCTGCTCTGGTAGCAACTTTTGCAAGACGGCAAAGGGAGACGCGAGTATGTAGAACGGAGGGCAGCGAGACGCCGTGTGTTATGCGCCCTTTCAGGGCTGCTGACAAGGGGCTACTTTAAGAACGCCTTCTTCGTCCTCGCGTCCTTCTCGCTTCGCTCTAGCTGCAAGGAGTACAGCACAGCGAAGGAGTGAGGACGGGCACTGCCCCAGCTTTTGCCCTGGCGTGCAACGGCTGTGTGCTGCTTTTCCAAGCAGCAAGAGCACTGAGAAGTGAAAGCGATTGTGAAGGAGCTCTTTGGCTGCTCGTGTGCTCTTCGCTGCACTGCGCCGCTCGCAAGCGGCTTCGTTCTTCGGCGTCTGCCGTCCGGAGAGAGCTGAACTGCAGCGGTCAGTTTCAGCTCTGCCCAACAGCGCGCTCTCAGTTCTGCGGACAAGCACGCCCTGTTGCCTTGGCTCCGAGTGCAAAGTCCTTAGCGAGCACTCACTCAGTGCAATGCACCCAGAAAGACGCTCTCGCTCGTCTTTCAAGGAGCGATTCCTAACAGCAGAAGCAGCAGAGGCACAAACTGGATGACGAGAAGGGACAATGTAGAACACGTTTCTGTCCTGGCACATTGTCGTGTGCGATACGTCCCTCCGGGTCTTCGGTCCTTGCGAAGCTCTATGTACTGCGAGCGCAGCTACTTGAAGCTGAGACGGACCGCGGAGCTAGCAGCGAATTCGGAGAGCGCTAAGCACGAAGTCAAGAAGCGAGACGTGTCCCTGCAACGCGGTGCTAAGAGCAGCTTCCTCGCGGCGGGGGCGAGCTCCGGCCACAAGACATTCTCGTCCTAGCAACGGATCTCTGTGAAGGGCGTAGGCGAAAAGCTTTCGATTTCCATTCGAACTGCGAGAAAGGCAGACTGTTACACGGAGCTCTGAGAACAAAGGTGCACGCCCTAGGCGGGCTTGGGCAGAAGCAGCGTTCTCGAGCGCTTGGCTGCCCGCACACTGCTGGGTATGTGGCGCCCCTGCGGCGGCTTCTGGCCGCCGACAAGTGAAAGCGGAGCAAGGCGTGGGCGAGGGCGAGGGCGGTGAACGAAGCGGCTATGTGCCGTGCTTGTGTGCACCACGTTAGAGGCTACTAGGAGAGGAAGGTGGTTGACTCTCGCTTGCCTTCCCAAGTGCCCTTAGCAGTCGGAAGGAGCAAGCTGAAGCACTGCTGCTTGTGCTGCTCCTTGGTTCCCTTGCAGCCCGCTCTGAAAGCATTGGCGGTCACTTCTAGGCGCCGAGTTGCACACACACAGCACCACGCTAAGTGCCGCGGAGAAGGGAAATCCAGAGTGCAGCGAGGAGCTTGACGTGGCTTACGTGCAGTAAGGAGAAGGTGAACCTAAGCACAGCCTCTTCAATCTGGCCGCCTCTGCTCTGGTAGCAACTTTTGCAAGACGGCAAAGGGAGACGCGAGTATGTAGAACGGAGGGCAGCGAGACGCCGTGTGTTATGCGCCCTTTCAGGGCTGCTGACAAGGGGCTACTTTAAGAACGCCTTCTTCGTCCTCGCGTCCTTCTCGCTTCGCTCTAGCTGCAAGGAGTACAGCACAGCGAAGGAGTGAGGACGGGCAGTGCCCCAGCTTTTGCCCTGGCGTGCAACGGCTGTGTGCTGCTTTTCCAAGCAGCAAGAGCACTGAGAAGTGAAAGCGATTGTGAAGGAGCTCTTTGGCTGCTCGTGTGCTCTTCGCTGCACTGCGCCGCTCGCAAGCGGCTTCGTTCTTCGGCGTCTGCCGTCCGGAGAGAGCTGAACTGCAGCGGTCAGTTTCAGCTCTGCCCAACAGCGCGCTCTCAGTTCTGCGGACAAGCACGCCCTGTTGCCTTGGCTCCGAGTGCAAAGTCCTTAGCGAGCACTCACTCAGTGCAATGCACCCAGAAAGACGCTCTCGCTCGTCTTTCAAGGAGCGATTCCTAACAGCAGAAGCAGCAGAGGCACAAACTGGATGACGAGAAGGGACAATGTAGAACACGTCTCTGTCCTGGCACATTGTCGTGTGCGATACATCCCTCCGGGTCTTCGGTCCTTGCGAAGCTCTATGTACTGCGAGCGCAGCTACTTGAAGCTGAGACGGACCGCGGAGCTAGCAGCGAATTCGGAGAGCGCTAAGCACGAAGTCAAGAAGCGAGACGTGTCCCTGCAACGCGGTGCTAAGAGCAGCTTCCTCGCGGCGGGGGCGAGCTCCGGCCACAAGACATTCTCGTCCTAGCAACGGATCTCTGTGAAGGGCGTAGGCGAAAAGCTTTCGATTTCCATTCGAACTGCGAGAAAGGCAGACTGTTACACGGAGCTCTGAGAACAAAGGTGCACGCCCTAGGCGGGCTTGGGCAGAAGCAGCGTTCTCGAGCTCTTGGCTGCCCGCACACTGCTGGGTATGTGGCGCCCCTGCGGCGGCTTCTGGCCGCCGACAAGTGAAAGCGGAGCAAGGCGTGGGCGAGGGCGAGGGCGGTGAACGAAGCGGCTATGTGCCGTGCTTGTGTGCACCACGTTAGAGGCTACTAGGAGAGGAAGGTGGTTGACTCTCGCTTGCCTTCCCAAGTGCCCTTAGCAGTCGGAAGGAGCAAGCTGAAGCACTGCTGCTTGTGCTGCTCCTTGGTTCCCTTGCAGCCCGCTCTGAAAGCATTGGCGGTCACTTCTAGGCGCCGAGTTGCACACACACAGCACCACGCTAAGTGCCGCGGAGAAGGGAAATCCAGAGTGCAGCGAGGAGCTGGACGTGGCTTACGTGCAGTAAGGAGAAGGTGAACCTAAGCACAGCCTCTTCAATCGGGCCGCCTCTGCTCTGGTAGCAACTTTTGCAAGACGGCAAAGGGAGACGCGAGTATGTAGAACGGAGGGCAGCGAGACGCCGTGTGTTATGCGCCCTTTCAGGGCTGCTGACAAGGGGCTACTTTAAGAACGCCTTCTTCGTCCTCGCGTCCTTCTCGCTTCGCTCTAGCTGCAAGGAGTACAGCACAGCGAAGGAGTGAGGACGGGCACTGCCCCAGCTTTTGCCCTGGCGTGCAACGGCTGTGTGCTGCTTTTCCAAGCAGCAAGAGCACTGAGAAGTGAAAGCGATTGTGAAGGAGCTCTTTGGCTGCTCGTGTGCTCTTCGCTGCACTGCGCCGCTCGCAAGCGGCTTCGTTCTTCGGCGTCTGCCGTCCGGAGAGAGCTGAACTGCAGCGGTCAGTTTCAGCTCTGCCCAACAGCGTGCTCTCAGTTCTGCGGACAAGCACGCCCTGTTGCCTTGGCTCCGAGTGCAAAGTCCTTAGCGAGCACTCACTCAGTGCAATGCACCCAGAAAGACGCTCTCGCTCGTCTTTCAAGGAGCGATTCCTAACAGCAGAAGCAGCAGAGGCACAAACTGGATGACGAGAAGGGACAATGTAGAACACGTCTCTGTCCTGGCACATTGTCGTGTGCGATACATCCCTCCGGGTCTTCGGTCCTTGCGAAGCTCTATGTACTGCGAGCGCAGCTACTTGAAGCTGAGACGGACCGCGGAGCTAGCAGCGAATTCGGAGAGCGCTAAGCACGAAGTCAAGAAGCGAGACGTGTCCCTGCAACGCGGTGCTAAGAGCAGCTTCCTCGCGGCGGGGGCGAGCTCCGGCCACAAGACAGTCTCGTCCTAGCAACGGATCTCTGTGAAGGGCGTAGGCGAAAAGCTTTCGATTTCCATTCGAACTGCGAGAAAGGCAGACTGTTACACGACGGATCTCTGTGAAGGGCGTAGGCGAAAAGCTTTCGATTTCCATTCGAACTGCGAGAAAGGCAGACTGTTACACGGAGCTCTGAGAACAAAGGTGCACGCCCTAGGCGGGCTTGGGCAGAAGCAGCGTTCTCGAGCTCTTGGCTGCCCGCACACTGCTGGGTATGTGGCGCCCCTGCGGCGGCTTCTGGCCGCCGGCAAGTGAAAGCGGAGCAAGGCGTGGGCGAGGGCGAGGGCGGTGAACGAAGCGGCTATGTGCCGTGCTTGTGTGCACCACGTTAGAGGCTACTAGGAGAGGAAGGTGGTTGACTCTCGCTTGCCTTCCCAAGTGCCCTTAGCAGTCGGAAGGAGCAAGCTGAAGCACTGCTGCTTGTGCTGCTCCTTGGTTCCCTTGCAGCCCGCTCTGAAAGCATTGGCGGTCACTTCTAGGCGCCGAGTTGCACACACACAGCACCACGCTAAGTGCCGCGGAGAAGGGAAATCCAGAGTGCAGCGAGGAGCTGGACGTGGCTTACGTGCAGTAAGGAGAAGGTGAACCTAAGCACAGCCTCTTCAATCTGGCCGCCTCTGCTCTGGTAGCAACTTTTGCAAGACGGCAAAGGGAGACGCGAGTATGTAGAACGGAGGGCAGCGAGACGCCGTGTGTTATGCGCCCTTTCAGGGCTGCTGACAAGGGGCTACTTTAAGAACGCCTTCTTCGTCCTCGCGTCCTTCTCGCTTCGCTCTAGCTGCAAGGAGTACAGCACAGCGAAGGAGTGAGGACGGGCACTGCCCCAGCTTTTGCCCTGGCGTGCAACGGCTGTGTGCTGCTTTTCCAAGCAGCAAGAGCACTGAGAAGTGAAAGCGATTGTGAAGGAGCTCTTTGGCTGCTCGTGTGCTCTTCGCTGCACTGCGCCGCTCGCAAGCGGCTTCGTTCTTCGGCGTCTGCCGTCCGGAGAGAGCTGAACTGCAGCGGTCAGTTTCAGCTCTGCCCAACAGCGCGCTCTCAGTTCTGCGGACAAGCACGCCCTGTTGCCTTGGCTCCGAGTGCAAAGTCCTTAGCGAGCACTCACTCAGTGCAATGCACCCAGAAAGACGCTCTCGCTCGTCTTTCAAGGAGCGATTCCTAACAGCAGAAGCAGCAGAGGCACAAACTGGATGACGAGAAGGGACAATGTAGAACACGTCTCTGTCCTGGCACATTGTCGTGTGCGATACATCCCTCCGGGTCTTCGGTCCTTGCGAAGCTCTATGTACTGCGAGCGCAGCTACTTGAAGCTGAGACGGACCGCGGAGCTAGCAGCGAATTCGGAGAGCGCTAAGCACGAAGTCAAGAAGCGAGACGTGTCCCTGCAACGCGGTGCTAAGAGCAGCTTCCTCGCGGCGGGGGCGAGCTCCGGCCACAAGACATTCTCGTCCTAGCAACGGATCTCTGTGAAGGGCGTAGGCGAAAAGCTTTCGATTTCCATTCGAACTGCGAGAAAGGCAGACTGTTACACGGAGCTCTGAGAACAAAGGTGCACGCCCTAGGCGGGCTTGGGCAGAAGCAGCGTTCTCGAGCTCTTGGCTGCCCGCACACTGCTGGGTATGTGGCGCCCCTGCGGCGGCTTCTGGCCGCCGACAAGTGAAAGCGGAGCAAGGCGTGGGCGAGGGCGAGGGCGGTGAACGAAGCGGCTATGTGCCGTGCTTGTGTGCACCACGTTAGAGGCTACTAGGAGAGGAAGGTGGTTGACTCTCGCTTGCCTTCCCAAGTGCCCTTAGCAGTCGGAAGGAGCAAGCTGAAGCACTGCTGCTTGTGCTGCTCCTTGGTTCCCTTGCAGCCCGCTCTGAAAGCATTGGCGGTCACTTCTAGGCGCCGAGTTGCACACACACAGCACCACGCTAAGTGCCGCGGAGAAGGGAAATCCAGAGTGCAGCGAGGAGCTTGACGTGGCTTACGTGCAGTAAGGAGAAGGTGAACCTAAGCACTGCCTCTTCAATCTGGCCGCCTCTGCTCTGGTAGCAACTTTTGCAAGACGGCAAAGGGAGACGCGAGTATGTAGAACGGAGGGCAGCGAGACGCCGTGTGTTATGCGCCCTTTCAGGGCTGCTGACAAGGGGCTACTTTAAGAACGCCTTCTTCGTCCTCGCGTCCTTCTCGCTTCGCTCTAGCTGCAAGGAGTACAGCACAGCGAAGGAGTGAGGACGGGCACTGCCCCAGCTTTTGCCCTGGCGTGCAACGGCTGTGTGCTGCTTTTCCAAGCAGCAAGAGCACTGAGAAGTGAAAGCGATTGTGAAGGAGCTCTTTGGCTGCTCGTGTGCTCTTCGCTGCACTGCGCCGCTCGCAAGCGGCTTCGTTCTTCGGCGTCTGCCGTCCGGAGAGAGCTGAACTGCAGCGGTCAGTTTCAGCTCTGCCCAACAGCGTGCTCTCAGTTCTGCGGACAAGCACGCCCTGTTGCCTTGGCTCCGAGTGCAAAGTCCTTAGCGAGCACTCACTCAGTGCAATGCACCCAGAAAGACGCTCTCGCTCGTCTTTCAAGGAGCGATTCCTAACAGCACAAGCAGCAGAGGCACAAACTGCATGACGAGAAGGGACAATGTAGAACACGTCTCTGTCCTGGCACATTGTCGTGTGCGATACGTCCCTCCGGGTCTTCGGTCCTTGCGAAGCTCTATGTACTGCGAGCGCAGCTACTTGAAGCTGAGACGGACCGCGGAGCTAGCAGCGAATTCGGAGAGCGCTAAGCACGAAGTCAAGAAGCGAGACGTGTCCCTGCAACGCGGTGCTAAGAGCAGCTTCCTCGCGGCGGGGGCGAGCTCCGGCCACAAGACAGTCTCGTCCTAGCAACGGATCTCTGTGAAGGGCGTAGGCGAAAAGCTTTCGATTTCCATTCGAACTGCGAGAAAGGCAGACTGTTACACGGAGCTCTGAGAACAAAGGTGCACGCCCTAGGCGGGCTTGGGCAGAAGCAGCGTTCTCGAGCTCTTGGCTGCCCGCACACTGCTGGGTATGTGGCGCCCCTGCGGCGGCTTCTGGCCGCCGACAAGTGAAAGCGGAGCAAGGCGTGGGCGAGGGCGAGGGCGGTGAACGAAGCGGCTATGTGCCGTGCTTGTGTGCACCACGTTAGAGGCTACTAGGAGAGGAAGGTGGTTGACTCTCGCTTGCCTTCCCAAGTGCCCTTAGCAGTCGGAAGGAGCAAGCTGAAGCACTGCTGCTTGTGCTGCTCCTTGGTTCCCTTGCAGCCCGCTCTGAAAGCATTGGCGGTCACTTCTAGGCGCCGAGTTGCACACACACAGCACCACGCTAAGTGCCGCGGAGAAGGGAAATCCAGAGTGCAGCGAGGAGCTGGACGTGGCTTACGTGCAGTAAGGAGAAGGTGAACCTAAGCACAGCCTCTTCAATCGGGCCGCCTCTGCTCTGGTAGCAACTTTTGCAAGACGGCAAAGGGAGACGCGAGTATGTAGAACGGAGGGCAGCGAGACGCCGTGTGTTATGCGCCCTTTCAGGGCTGCTGACAAGGGGCTACTTTAAGAACGCCTTCTTCGTCCTCGCGTCCTTCTCGCTTCGCTCTAGCTGCAAGGAGTACAGCACAGCGAAGGAGTGAGGACGGGCACTGCCCCAGCTTTTGCCCTGGCGTGCAACGGCTGTGTGCTGCTTTTCCAAGCAGCAAGAGCACTGAGAAGTGAAAGCGATTGTGAAGGAGCTCTTTGGCTGCTCGTGTGCTCTTCGCTGCACTGCGCCGCTCGCAAGCGGCTTCGTTCTTCGGCGTCTGCCGTCCGGAGAGAGCTGAACTGCAGCGGTCAGTTTCAGCTCTGCCCAACAGCGTGCTCTCAGTTCTGCGGACAAGCACGCCCTGTTGCCTTGGCTCCGAGTGCAAAGTCCCTAGCGAGCACTCACTCAGTGCAATGCACCCAGAAAGACGCTCTCGCTCGTCTTTCAAGGAGCGATTCCTAACAGCAGAAGCAGCAGAGGCACAAACTGGATGACGAGAAGGGACAATGTAGAACACGTCTCTGTCCTGGCACATTGTCGTGTGCGATACGTCCCTCCGGGTCTTCGGTCCTTGCGAAGCTCTATGTACTGCGAGCGCAGCTACTTGCAGCTGAGACGGACCGCGGAGCTAGCAGCGAATTCGGAGAGCGCTAAGCGCGAAGTCAAGAAGCGAGACGTGTCCCTGCAACGCGGTGCTAAGAGCAGCTTCCTCGCGGCGGGGGCGAGCTCCGGCCACAAGACATTCTCGTCCTAGCAACGGATCTCTGTGAAGGGCGTAGGCGAAAAGCTTTCGATTTCCATTCGAACTGCGAGAAAGGCAGACTGTTACACGGAGCTCTGAGAACAAAGGTGCACGCCCTAGGCGGGCTTGGGCAGAAGCAGCGTTCTCGAGCTCTTGGCTGCCCGCACACTGCTGGGTATGTGGCGCCCCTGCGGCGGCTTCTGGCCGCCGACAAGTGAAAGCGGAGCAAGGCGTGGGCGAGGGCGAGGGCGGTGAACGAAGCGGCTATGTGCCGTGCTTGTGTGCACCACGTTAGAGGCTACTAGGAGAGGAAGGTGGTTGACTCTCGCTTGCCTTCCCAAGTGCCCTTAGCAGTCGGAAGGAGCAAGCTGAAGCACTGCTGCTTGTGCTGCTCCTTGGTTCCCTTGCAGCCCGCTCTGAAAGCATTGGCGGTCACTTCTAGGCGCCGAGTTGCACACACACAGCACCACGCTAAGTGCCGCGGAGAAGGGAAATCCAGAGTGCAGCGAGGAGCTGGACGTGGCTTACGTGCAGTAAGGAGAAGGTGAACCTAAGCACAGCCTCTTCAATCTGGCCGCCTCTGCTCTGGTAGCAACTTTTGCAAGACGGCAAAGGGAGACGCGAGTATGTAGAACGGAGGGCAGCGAGACGCCGTGTGTTATGCGCCCTTTCAGGGCTGCTGACAAGGGGCTACTTTAAGAACGCCTTCTTCGTCCTCGCGTCCTTCTCGCTTCGCTCTAGCTGCAAGGAGTACAGCACAGCGAAGGAGTGAGGACGGGCACTGCCCCAGCTTTTGCCCTGGCGTGCAACGGCTGTGTGCTGCTTTTCCAAGCAGCAAGAGCACTGAGAAGTGAAAGCGATTGTGAAGGAGCTCTTTGGCTGCTCGTGTGCTCTTCGCTGCACTGCGCCGCTCGCAAGCGGCTTCGTTCTTCGGCGTCTGCCGTCCGGAGAGAGCTGAACTGCAGCGGTCAGTTTCAGCTCTGCCCAACAGCGTGCTCTCAGTTCTGCGGACAAGCACGCCCTGTTGCCTTGGCTCCGAGTGCAAAGTCCTTAGCGAGCACTCACTCAGTGCAATGCACCCAGAAAGACGCTCTCGCTCGTCTTTCAAGGAGCGATTCCTAACAGCAGAAGCAGCAGAGGCACAAACTGGATGACGAGAAGGGACAATGTAGAACACGTCTCTGTCCTGGCACATTGTCGTGTGCGATACGTCCCTCCGGGTCTTCGGTCCTTGCGAAGCTCTATGTACTGCGAGCGCTGCTACTTGAAGCTGAGAAGGACCGCGGAGCTAGCGGCGAATTCGGAGAGCGCTAAGCACGAAGTCAAGAAGTGAGACGTGTCCCTGCAACGCGGTGCTAAGAGCAGCTTCCTCGCGGCGGGGGCGAGCTCCGGCCACGAGACATTCTCGTCCTAGCAACGGATCTCTGTGAAGGGCGTAGGCGAAAAGCTTTCGATTTCCATTCGAACTGCGAGAAAGGCAGACTGTTACACGGAGCTCTGAGAACAAAGGTGCACGCCCTAGGCGGGCTTGGGCAGAAGCAGCGTTCTCGAGCGCTTGGCTGCCGGCACACTGCTGGGTATGTGGCGCCCCTGCGGCGGCTTCTGGCCGCCGGCAAGTGAAAGCGGAGCCAGGCGTGGGCGAGGGCGGTGAACGAAGCGGCTATGTGCCGTGCTTGTGTGCACCACGTTAGAGGCTACTAGGAGAGGAAGGTGGTTGACTCTCGCTTGCCTTCCCAAGTGCCCTTAGCAGTCGGAAGGAGCAAGCTGAAGCACTGCTGCTTGTGCTGCTCCTTGGTTCCCTTGCAGCCCGCTCTGAAAGCATTGGCGGTCACTTCTAGGCGCCGAGTTGCACACACACAGCACCACGCTAAGTGCCGCGGAGAAGGGAAATCCAGAGTGCAGCGAGGAGCTGGACGTGGCTTACGTGCAGTAAGGAGAAGGTGAACCTAAGCACAGCCTCTTCAATCTGGCCGCCTCTGCTCTGGTAGCAACTTTTGCAAGACGGCAAAGGGAGACGCGAGTATGTAGAACGGAGGGCAGCGAGACGCCGTGTGTTATGCGCCCTTTCAGGGCTGCTGACAAGGGGCTACTTTAAGAACGCCTTCTTCGTCCTCGCGTCCTTCTCGCTTCGCTCTAGCTGCAAGGAGTACAGCACAGCGAAGGAGTGAGGACGGGCACTGCCCCAGCTTTTGCCCTGGCGTGCAACGGCTGTGTGCTGCTTTTCCAAGCAGCAAGAGCACTGAGAAGTGAAAGCGATTGTGAAGGAGCTCTTTGGCTGCTCGTGTGCTCTTCGCTGCACTGCGCTGCTCGCAAGCGGCTTCGTTCTTCGGCGTCTGCCGTCCGGAGAGAGCTGAACTCCAGCGGTCAGTTTCAGCTCTGCCCAACAGCGTGCTCTCAGTTCTGCGGACAAGCACGCCCTGTTGCCTTGGCTCCGAGTGCAAAGTCCTTAGCGAGCACTCACTCAGTGCAATGCACGCAGAAAGACGCTCTCGCTCGTCTTTCAAGGAGCGATTCCTAACAGCACAAGCAGCAGAGGCACAAACTGCATGACGAGAAGGGACAATGTAGAACACGTCTCTGTCCTGGCACATTGTCGTGTGCGATACGTCCCTCCGGGTCTTCGGTCCTTGCGAAGCTCTATGTACTGCGAGCGCAGCTACTTGAAGCTGAGACGGACCGCGGAGCTAGCAGCGAATTCGGAGAGCGCTAAGCACGAAGTCAAGAAGCGAGACGTGTCCCTGCAACGCGGTGCTAAGAGCAGCTTCCTCGCGGCGGGGGCGAGCTCCGGCCACAAGACAGTCTCGTCCTAGCAACGGATCTCTGTGAAGGGCGTAGGCGAAAAGCTTTCGATTTCCATTCGAACTGCGAGAAAGGCAGACTGTTACACGGAGCTCTGAGAACAAAGGTGCACGCCCTAGGCGGGCTTGGGCAGAAGCAGCGTTCTCGAGCTCTTGGCTGCCCGCACACTGCTGGGTATGTGGCGCCCCTGCGGCGGCTTCTGGCCGCCGGCAAGTGAAAGCGGAGCAAGGCGTGGGCGAGGGCGGTGAACGAAGCGGCTATGTGCCGTCCTTGTGTGCACCACGTTAGAGGCTACTAGGAGAGGAAGGTGGTTGACTCTCGCTTGCCTTCCCAAGTGCCCTTAGCAGTCGGAAGGAGCAAGCTGAAGCACTGCTGCTTGTGCTGCTCCTTGGTTCCCTTGCAGCCCGCTCTGAAAGCATTGGCGGTCACTTCTAGGCGCCGAGTTGCACACACACAGCACCACGCTAAGTGCCGCGGAGAAGGGAAATCCAGAGTGCAGCGAGGAGCTTGACGTGGCTTACGTGCAGTAAGGAGAAGGTGAACCTAAGCACAGCCTCTTCAATCTGGCCGCCTCTGCTCTGGTAGCAACTTTTGCAAGACGGCAAAGGGAGACGCGAGTATGTAGAACGGAGGGCAGCGAGACGCCGTGTGTTATGCGCCCTTTCAGGGCTGCTGACAAGGGGCTACTTTAAGAACGCCTTCTTCGTCCTCGCGTCCTTCTCGCTTCGCTCTAGCTGCAAGGAGTACAGCACAGCGAAGGAGTGAGGACGGGCAGTGCCCCAGCTTTTGCCCTGGCGTGCAACGGCTGTGTGCTGCTTTTCCAAGCAGCAAGAGCACTGAGAAGTGAAAGCGATTGTGAAGGAGCTCTTTGGCTGCTCGTGTGCTCTTCGCTGCACTGCGCCGCTCGCAAGCGGCTTCGTTCTTCGGCGTCTGCCGTCCGGAGAGAGCTGAACTGCAGCGGTCAGTTTCAGCTCTGCCCAACAGCGCGCTCTCAGTTCTGCGGACAAGCACGCCCTGTTGCCTTGGCTCCGAGTGCAAAGTCCTTAGCGAGCACTCACTCAGTGCAATGCACCCAGAAAGACGCTCTCGCTCGTCTTTCAAGGAGCGATTCCTAACAGCAGAAGCAGCAGAGGCACAAACTGGATGACGAGAAGGGACAATGTAGAACACGTCTCTGTCCTGGCACATTGTCGTGTGCGATACATCCCTCCGGGTCTTCGGTCCTTGCGAAGCTCTATGTACTGCGAGCGCAGCTACTTGAAGCTGAGACGGACCGCGGAGCTAGCAGCGAATTCGGAGAGCGCTAAGCACGAAGTCAAGAAGCGAGACGTGTCCCTGCAACGCGGTGCTAAGAGCAGCTTCCTCGCGGCGGGGGCGAGCTCCGGCCACAAGACATTCTCGTCCTAGCAACGGATCTCTGTGAAGGGCGTAGGCGAAAAGCTTTCGATTTCCATTCGAACTGCGAGAAAGGCAGACTGTTACACGGAGCTCTGAGAACAAAGGTGCACGCCCTAGGCGGGCTTGGGCAGAAGCAGCGTTCTCGAGCTCTTGGCTGCCCGCACACTGCTGGGTATGTGGCGCCCCTGCGGCGGCTTCTGGCCGCCGACAAGTGAAAGCGGAGCAAGGCGTGGGCGAGGGCGAGGGCGGTGAACGAAGCGGCTATGTGCCGTGCTTGTGTGCACCACGTTAGAGGCTACTAGGAGAGGAAGGTGGTTGACTCTCGCTTGCCTTCCCAAGTGCCCTTAGCAGTCGGAAGGAGCAAGCTGAAGCACTGCTGCTTGTGCTGCTCCTTGGTTCCCTTGCAGCCCGCTCTGAAAGCATTGGCGGTCACTTCTAGGCGCCGAGTTGCACACACACAGCACCACGCTAAGTGCCGCGGAGAAGGGAAATCCAGAGTGCAGCGAGGAGCTTGACGTGGCTTACGTGCAGTAAGGAGAAGGTGAACCTAAGCACTGCCTCTTCAATCTGGCCGCCTCTGCTCTGGTAGCAACTTTTGCAAGACGGCAAAGGGAGACGCGAGTATGTAGAACGGAGGGCAGCGAGACGCCGTGTGTTATGCGCCCTTTCAGGGCTGCTGACAAGGGGCTACTTTAAGAACGCCTTCTTCGTCCTCGCGTCCTTCTCGCTTCGCTCTAGCTGCAAGGAGTACAGCACAGCGAAGGAGTGAGGACGGGCACTGCCCCAGCTTTTGCCCTGGCGTGCAACGGCTGTGTGCTGCTTTTCCAAGCAGCAAGAGCACTGAGAAGTGAAAGCGATTGTGAAGGAGCTCTTTGGCTGCTCGTGTGCTCTTCGCTGCACAGCGCCGCTCGCAAGCGGCTTCGTTCTTCGGCGTCTGCCGTCCGGAGAGAGCTGAACTGCAGCGGTCAGTTTCAGCTCTGCCCAACAGCGTGCTCTCAGTTCTGCGGACAAGCACGCCCTGTTGCCTTGGCTCCGAGTGCAAAGTCCTTAGCGAGCACTCACTCAGTGCAATGCACCCAGAAAGACGCTCTCGCTCGTCTTTCAAGGAGCGATTCCTAACAGCACAAGCAGCAGAGGCACAAACTGCATGACGAGAAGGGACAATGTAGAACACGTCTCTGTCCTGGCACATTGTCGTGTGCGATACGTCCCTCCGGGTCTTCGGTCCTTGCGAAGCTCTATGTACTGCGAGCGCAGCTACTTGAAGCTGAGACGGACCGCGGAGCTAGCAGCGAATTCGGAGAGCGCTAAGCACGAAGTCAAGAAGCGAGACGTGTCCCTGCAACGCGGTGCTAAGAGCAGCTTCCTCGCGGCGGGGGCGAGCTCCGGCCACAAGACAGTCTCGTCCTAGCAACGGATCTCTGTGAAGGGCGTAGGCGAAAAGCTTTCGATTTCCATTCGAACTGCGAGAAAGGCAGACTGTTACACGGAGCTCTGAGAACAAAGGTGCACGCCCTAGGCGGGCTTGGGCAGAAGCAGCGTTCTCGAGCTCTTGGCTGCCCGCACACTGCTGGGTATGTGGCGCCCCTGCGGCGGCTTCTGGCCGCCGACAAGTGAAAGCGGAGCAAGGCGTGGGCGAGGGCGAGGGCGGTGAACGAAGCGGCTATGTGCCGTGCTTGTGTGCACCACGTTAGAGGCTACTAGGAGAGGAAGGTGGTTGACTCTCGCTTGCCTTCCCAAGTGCCCTTAGCAGTCGGAAGGAGCAAGCTGAAGCACTGCTGCTTGTGCTGCTCCTTGGTTCCCTTGCAGCCCGCTCTGAAAGCATTGGCGGTCACTTCTAGGCGCCGAGTTGCACACACACAGCACCACGCTAAGTGCCGCGGAGAAGGGAAATCCAGAGTGCAGCGAGGAGCTGGACGTGGCTTACGTGCAGTAAGGAGAAGGTGAACCTAAGCACAGCCTCTTCAATCGGGCCGCCTCTGCTCTGGTAGCAACTTTTGCAAGACGGCAAAGGGAGACGCGAGTATGTAGAACGGAGGGCAGCGAGACGCCGTGTGTTATGCGCCCTTTCAGGGCTGCTGACAAGGGGCTACTTTAAGAACGCCTTCTTCGTCCTCGCGTCCTTCTCGCTTCGCTCTAGCTGCAAGGAGTACAGCACAGCGAAGGAGTGAGGACGGGCACTGCCCCAGCTTTTGCCCTGGCGTGCAACGGCTGTGTGCTGCTTTTCCAAGCAGCAAGAGCACTGAGAAGTGAAAGCGATTGTGAAGGAGCTCTTTGGCTGCTCGTGTGCTCTTCGCTGCACTGCGCCGCTCGCAAGCGGCTTCGTTCTTCGGCGTCTGCCGTCCGGAGAGAGCTGAACTGCAGCGGTCAGTTTCAGCTCTGCCCAACAGCGTGCTCTCAGTTCTGCGGACAAGCACGCCCTGTTGCCTTGGCTCCGAGTGCAAAGTCCCTAGCGAGCACTCACTCAGTGCAATGCACCCAGAAAGACGCTCTCGCTCGTCTTTCAAGGAGCGATTCCTAACAGCAGAAGCAGCAGAGGCACAAACTGGATGACGAGAAGGGACAATGTAGAACACGTCTCTGTCCTGGCACATTGTCGTGTGCGATACGTCCCTCCGGGTCTTCGGTCCTTGCGAAGCTCTATGTACTGCGAGCGCAGCTACTTGCAGCTGAGACGGACCGCGGAGCTAGCAGCGAATTCGGAGAGCGCTAAGCGCGAAGTCAAGAAGCGAGACGTGTCCCTGCAACGCGGTGCTAAGAGCAGCTTCCTCGCGGCGGGGGCGAGCTCCGGCCACAAGACATTCTCGTCCTAGCAACGGATCTCTGTGAAGGGCGTAGGCGAAAAGCTTTCGATTTCCATTCGAACTGCGAGAAAGGCAGACTGTTACACGGAGCTCTGAGAACAAAGGTGCACGCCCTAGGCGGGCTTGGGCAGAAGCAGCGTTCTCGAGCTCTTGGCTGCCCGCACACTGCTGGGTATGTGGCGCCCCTGCGGCGGCTTCTGGCCGCCGACAAGTGAAAGCGGAGCAAGGCGTGGGCGAGGGCGAGGGCGGTGAACGAAGCGGCTATGTGCCGTGCTTGTGTGCACCACGTTAGAGGCTACTAGGAGAGGAAGGTGGTTGACTCTCGCTTGCCTTCCCAAGTGCCCTTAGCAGTCGGAAGGAGCAAGCTGAAGCACTGCTGCTTGTGCTGCTCCTTGGTTCCCTTGCAGCCCGCTCTGAAAGCATTGGCGGTCACTTCTAGGCGCCGAGTTGCACACACACAGCACCACGCTAAGTGCCGCGGAGAAGGGAAATCCAGAGTGCAGCGAGGAGCTGGACGTGGCTTACGTGCAGTAAGGAGAAGGTGAACCTAAGCACAGCCTCTTCAATCTGGCCGCCTCTGCTCTGGTAGCAACTTTTGCAAGACGGCAAAGGGAGACGCGAGTATGTAGAACGGAGGGCAGCGAGACGCCGTGTGTTATGCGCCCTTTCAGGGCTGCTGACAAGGGGCTACTTTAAGAACGCCTTCTTCGTCCTCGCGTCCTTCTCGCTTCGCTCTAGCTGCAAGGAGTACAGCACAGCGAAGGAGTGAGGACGGGCACTGCCCCAGCTTTTGCCCTGGCGTGCAACGGCTGTGTGCTGCTTTTCCAAGCAGCAAGAGCACTGAGAAGTGAAAGCGATTGTGAAGGAGCTCTTTGGCTGCTCGTGTGCTCTTCGCTGCACTGCGCCGCTCGCAAGCGGCTTCGTTCTTCGGCGTCTGCCGTCCGGAGAGAGCTGAACTGCAGCGGTCAGTTTCAGCTCTGCCCAACAGCGTGCTCTCAGTTCTGCGGACAAGCACGCCCTGTTGCCTTGGCTCCGAGTGCAAAGTCCTTAGCGAGCACTCACTCAGTGCAATGCACCCAGAAAGACGCTCTCGCTCGTCTTTCAAGGAGCGATTCCTAACAGCAGAAGCAGCAGAGGCACAAACTGGATGACGAGAAGGGACAATGTAGAACACGTCTCTGTCCTGGCACATTGTCGTGTGCGATACGTCCCTCCGGGTCTTCGGTCCTTGCGAAGCTCTATGTACTGCGAGCGCTGCTACTTGAAGCTGAGAAGGACCGCGGAGCTAGCGGCGAATTCGGAGAGCGCTAAGCACGAAGTCAAGAAGTGAGACGTGTCCCTGCAACGCGGTGCTAAGAGCAGCTTCCTCGCGGCGGGGGCGAGCTCCGGCCACGAGACATTCTCGTCCTAGCAACGGATCTCTGTGAAGGGCGTAGGCGAAAAGCTTTCGATTTCCATTCGAACTGCGAGAAAGGCAGACTGTTACACGGAGCTCTGAGAACAAAGGTGCACGCCCTAGGCGGGCTTGGGCAGAAGCAGCGTTCTCGAGCGCTTGGCTGCCGGCACACTGCTGGGTATGTGGCGCCCCTGCGGCGGCTTCTGGCCGCCGGCAAGTGAAAGCGGAGCCAGGCGTGGGCGAGGGCGGTGAACGAAGCGGCTATGTGCCGTGCTTGTGTGCACCACGTTAGAGGCTACTAGGAGAGGAAGGTGGTTGACTCTCGCTTGCCTTCCCAAGTGCCCTTAGCAGTCGGAAGGAGCAAGCTGAAGCACTGCTGCTTGTGCTGCTCCTTGGTTCCCTTGCAGCCCGCTCTGAAAGCATTGGCGGTCACTTCTAGGCGCCGAGTTGCACACACACAGCACCACGCTAAGTGCCGCGGAGAAGGGAAATCCAGAGTGCAGCGAGGAGCTGGACGTGGCTTACGTGCAGTAAGGAGAAGGTGAACCTAAGCACAGCCTCTTCAATCTGGCCGCCTCTGCTCTGGTAGCAACTTTTGCAAGACGGCAAAGGGAGACGCGAGTATGTAGAACGGAGGGCAGCGAGACGCCGTGTGTTATGCGCCCTTTCAGGGCTGCTGACAAGGGGCTACTTTAAGAACGCCTTCTTCGTCCTCGCGTCCTTCTCGCTTCGCTCTAGCTGCAAGGAGTACAGCACAGCGAAGGAGTGAGGACGGGCACTGCCCCAGCTTTTGCCCTGGCGTGCAACGGCTGTGTGCTGCTTTTCCAAGCAGCAAGAGCACTGAGAAGTGAAAGCGATTGTGAAGGAGCTCTTTGGCTGCTCGTGTGCTCTTCGCTGCACTGCGCTGCTCGCAAGCGGCTTCGTTCTTCGGCGTCTGCCGTCCGGAGAGAGCTGAACTCCAGCGGTCAGTTTCAGCTCTGCCCAACAGCGTGCTCTCAGTTCTGCGGACAAGCACGCCCTGTTGCCTTGGCTCCGAGTGCAAAGTCCTTAGCGAGCACTCACTCAGTGCAATGCACGCAGAAAGACGCTCTCGCTCGTCTTTCAAGGAGCGATTCCTAACAGCACAAGCAGCAGAGGCACAAACTGCATGACGAGAAGGGACAATGTAGAACACGTCTCTGTCCTGGCACATTGTCGTGTGCGATACGTCCCTCCGGGTCTTCGGTCCTTGCGAAGCTCTATGTACTGCGAGCGCAGCTACTTGAAGCTGAGACGGACCGCGGAGCTAGCAGCGAATTCGGAGAGCGCTAAGCACGAAGTCAAGAAGCGAGACGTGTCCCTGCAACGCGGTGCTAAGAGCAGCTTCCTCGCGGCGGGGGCGAGCTCCGGCCACAAGACAGTCTCGTCCTAGCAACGGATCTCTGTGAAGGGCGTAGGCGAAAAGCTTTCGATTTCCATTCGAACTGCGAGAAAGGCAGACTGTTACACGGAGCTCTGAGAACAAAGGTGCACGCCCTAGGCGGGCTTGGGCAGAAGCAGCGTTCTCGAGCTCTTGGCTGCCCGCACACTGCTGGGTATGTGGCGCCCCTGCGGCGGCTTCTGGCCGCCGACAAGTGAAAGCGGAGCAAGGCGTGGGCGAGGGCGAGGGCGGTGAACGAAGCGGCTATGTGCCGTGCTTGTGTGCACCACGTTAGAGGCTACTAGGAGAGGAAGGTGGTTGACTCTCGCTTGCCTTCCCAAGTGCCCTTAGCAGTCGGAAGGAGCAAGCTGAAGCACTGCTGCTTGTGCTGCTCCTTGGTTCCCTTGCAGCCCGCTCTGAAAGCATTGGCGGTCACTTCTAGGCGCCGAGTTGCACACACACAGCACCACGCTAAGTGCCGCGGAGAAGGGAAATCCAGAGTGCAGCGAGGAGCTGGACGTGGCTTACGTGCAGTAAGGAGAAGGTGAACCTAAGCACAGCCTCTTCAATCTGGCCGCCTCTGCTCTGGTTGCAACTTTTGCAAGACGGCAAAGGGAGACGCGAGTATGTAGAACGGAGGGCAGCGAGACGCCGTGTGTTATGCGCCCTTTCAGGGCTGCTGACAAGGGGCTACTTTAAGAACGCCTTCTTCGTCCTCGCGTCCTTCTCGCTTCGCTCTAGCTGCAAGGAGTACAGCACAGCGAAGGAGTGAGGACGGGCACTGCCCCAGCTTTTGCCCTGGCGTGCAACGGCTGTGTGCTGCTTTTCCAAGCAGCAAGAGCACTGAGAAGTGAAAGCGATTGTGAAGGAGCTCTTTGGCTGCTCGTGTGCTCTTCGCTGCACTGCGCCGCTCGCAAGCGGCTTCGTTCTTCGGCGTCTGCCGTCCGGAGAGAGCTGAACTGCAGCGGTCAGTTTCAGCTCTGCCCAACAGCGTGCTCTCAGTTCTGCGGACAAGCACGCCCTGTTGCCTTGGCTCCGAGTGCAAAGTCCTTAGCGAGCACTCACTCAGTGCAATGCACCCAGAAAGACGCTCTCGCTCGTCTTTCAAGGAGCGATTCCTAACAGCAGAAGCAGCAGAGGCACAAACTGGATGACGAGAAGGGACAATGTAGAACACGTCTCTGTCCTGGCACATTGTCGTGTGCGATACGTCCCTCCGGGTCTTCGGTCCTTGCGAAGCTCTATGTACTGCGAGCGCTGCTACTTGAAGCTGAGAAGGACCGCGGAGCTAGCGGCGAATTCGGAGAGCGCTAAGCACGAAGTCAAGAAGCGAGACGTGTCCCTGCAACGCGGTGCTAAGAGCAGCTTCCTCGCGGCGGGGGCGAGCTCCGGCCACGAGACATTCTCGTCCTAGCAACGGATCTCTGTGAAAGGGCGTAGGCGAAAAGCTTTCGATTTCCATTCGAACTGCGAGAAAGGCAGACTGTTACACGGAGCTCTGAGAACAAAGGTGCACGCCCTAGGCGGGCTTGGGCAGAAGCAGCGTTCTCGAGCTCTTGGCTGCCCGCACACTGCTGGGTATGTGGCGCCCCTGCGGCGGCTTCTGGCCGCCGACAAGTGAAAGCGGAGCAAGGCGTGGGCGAGGGCGAGGGCGGTGAACGAAGCGGCTATGTGCCGTGCTTGTGTGCACCACGTTAGAGGCTACTAGGAGAGGAAGGTGGTTGACTCTCGCTTGCCTTCCCAAGTGCCCTTAGCAGTCGGAAGGAGCAAGCTGAAGCACTGCTGCTTGTGCTGCTCCTTGGTTCCCTTGCAGCCCGCTCTGAAAGCATTGGCGGTCACTTCTAGGCGCCGAGTTGCACACACACAGCACCACGCTAAGTGCCGCGGAGAAGGGAAATCCAGAGTGCAGCGAGGAGCTTGACGTGGCTTACGTGCAGTAAGGAGAAGGTGAACCTAAGCACAGCCTCTTCAATCTGGCCGCCTCTGCTCTGGTAGCAACTTTTGCAAGACGGCAAAGGGAGACGCGAGTATGTAGAACGGAGGGCAGCGAGACGCCGTGTGTTATGCGCCCTTTCAGGGCTGCTGACAAGGGGCTACTTTAAGAACGCCTTCTTCGTCCTCGCGTCCTTCTCGCTTCGCTCTAGCTGCAAGGAGTACAGCACAGCGAAGGAGTGAGGACGGGCACTGCCCCAGCTTTTGCCCTGGCGTGCAACGGCTGTGTGCTGCTTTTCCAAGCAGCAAGAGCACTGAGAAGTGAAAGCGATTGTGAAGGAGCTCTTTGGCTGCTCGTGTGCTCTTCGCTGCACTGCGCCGCTCGCAAGCGGCTTCGTTCTTCGGCGTCTGCCGTCCGGAGAGAGCTGAACTGCAGCGGTCAGTTTCAGCTCTGCCCAACAGCGCGCTCTCAGTTCTGCGGACAAGCACGCCCTGTTGCCTTGGCTCCGAGTGCAAAGTCCTTAGCGAGCACTCACTCAGTGCAATGCACCCAGAAAGACGCTCTCGCTCGTCTTTCAAGGAGCGATTCCTAACAGCAGAAGCAGCAGAGGCACAAACTGGATGACGAGAAGGGACAATGTAGAACACGTTTCTGTCCTGGCACATTGTCGTGTGCGATACGTCCCTCCGGGTCTTCGGTCCTTGCGAAGCTCTATGTACTGCGAGCGCAGCTACTTGAAGCTGAGAAGGACCGTGGGGCTAGCAGCGAATTCGGAGAGCGCTAAGCACGAAGTCAAGAAGCGAGACGTGTCCCTGCAACGCGGTGCTAAGAGCAGCTTCCTCGCGGCGGGGGCGAGCTCCGGCCACAAGACATTCTCGTCCTAGCAACGGATCTCTGTGAAGGGCGTAGGCGAAAAGCTTTCGATTTCCATTCGAACTGCGAGAAAGGCAGACTGTTACACGGAGCTCTGAGAACAAAGGTGCACGCCCTAGGCGGGCTTGGGCAGAAGCAGCGTTCTCGAGCGCTTGGCTGCCCGCACACTGCTGGGTATGTGGCGCCCCTGCGGCGGCTTCTGGCCGCCGACAAGTGAAAGCGGAGCAAGGCGTGGGCGAGGGCGAGGGCGGTGAACGAAGCGGCTATGTGCCGTGCTTGTGTGCACCACGTTAGAGGCTACTAGGAGAGGAAGGTGGTTGACTCTCGCTTGCCTTCCCAAGTGCCCTTAGCAGTCGGAAGGAGCAAGCTGAAGCACTGCTGCTTGTGCTGCTCCTTGGTTCCCTTGCAGCCCGCTCTGAAAGCATTGGCGGTCACTTCTAGGCGCCGAGTTGCACACACACAGCACCACGCTAAGTGCCGCGGAGAAGGGAAATCCAGAGTGCAGCGAGGAGCTTGACGTGGCTTACGTGCAGTAAGGAGAAGGTGAACCTAAGCACAGCCTCTTCAATCTGGCCGCCTCTGCTCTGGTAGCAACTTTTGCAAGACGGCAAAGGGAGACGCGAGTATGTAGAACGGAGGGCAGCGAGACGCCGTGTGTTATGCGCCCTTTCAGGGCTGCTGACAAGGGGCTACTTTAAGAACGCCTTCTTCGTCCTCGCGTCCTTCTCGCTTCGCTCTAGCTGCAAGGAGTACAGCACAGCGAAGGAGTGAGGACGGGCACTGCCCCAGCTTTTGCCCTGGCGTGCAACGGCTGTGTGCTGCTTTTCCAAGCAGCAAGAGCACTGAGAAGTGAAAGCGATTGTGAAGGAGCTCTTTGGCTGCTCGTGTGCTCTTCGCTGCACTGCGCCGCTCGCAAGCGGCTTCGTTCTTCGGCGTCTGCCGTCCGGAGAGAGCTGAACTGCAGCGGTCAGTTTCAGCTCTGCCCAACAGCGTGCTCTCAGTTCTGCGGACAAGCACGCCCTGTTGCCTTGGCTCCGAGTGCAAAGTCCTTAGCGAGCACTCACTCAGTGCAATGCACCCAGAAAGACGCTCTCGCTCGTCTTTCAAGGAGCGATTCCTAACAGCAGAAGCAGCAGAGGCACAAACTGGATGACGAGAAGGGACAATGTAGAACACGTCTCTGTCCTGGCACATTGTCGTGTGCGATACATCCCTCCGGGTCTTCGGTCCTTGCGAAGCTCTATGTACTGCGAGCGCAGCTACTTGAAGCTGAGACGGACCGCGGAGCTAGCAGCGAATTCGGAGAGCGCTAAGCACGAAGTCAAGAAGCGAGACGTGTCCCTGCAACGCGGTGTTAAGAGCAGCTTCCTCGCGGCGGGGGCGAGCTCCGGCCACAAGACAGTCTCGTCCTAGCAACGGATCTCTGTGAAGGGCGTAGGCGAAAAGCTTTCGATTTCCATTCGAACTGCGAGAAAGGCAGACTGTTACACGACGGATCTCTGTGAAGGGCGTAGGCGAAAAGCTTTCGATTTCCATTCGAACTGCGAGAAAGGCAGACTGTTACACGGAGCTCTGAGAACAAAGGTGCACGCCCTAGGCGGGCTTGGGCAGAAGCAGCGTTCTCGAGCTCTTGGCTGCCCGCACACTGCTGAGTATGTGGCGCCCCTGCGGCGGCTTCTGGCCGCCGGCAAGTGAAAGCGGAGCAAGGCGTGGGCGAGGGCGAGGGCGGTGAACGAAGCGGCTATGTGCCGTGCTTGTGTGCACCACGTTAGAGGCTACTAGGAGAGGAAGGTGGTTGACTCTCGCTTGCCTTCCCAAGTGCCCTTAGCAGTCGGAAGGAGCAAGCTGAAGCACTGCTGCTTGTGCTGCTCCTTGGTTCCCTTGCAGCCCGCTCTGAAAGCATTGGCGGTCACTTCTAGGCGCCGAGTTGCACACACACAGCACCACGCTAAGTGCCGCGGAGAAGGGAAATCCAGAGTGCAGCGAGGAGCTTGACGTGGCTTACGTGCAGTAAGGAGAAGGTGAACCTAAGCACAGCCTCTTCAATCTGGCCGCCTCTGCTCTGGTAGCAACTTTTGCAAGACGGCAAAGGGAGACGCGAGTATGTAGAACGGAGGGCAGCGAGACGCCGTGTGTTATGCGCCCTTTCAGGGCTGCTGACAAGGGGCTACTTTAAGAACGCCTTCTTCGTCCTCGCGTCCTTCTCGCTTCGCTCTAGCTGCAAGGAGTACAGCACAGCGAAGGAGTGAGGACGGGCACTGCCCCAGCTTTTGCCCTGGCGTGCAACGGCTGTGTGCTGCTTTTCCAAGCAGCAAGAGCACTGAGAAGTGAAAGCGATTGTGAAGGAGCTCTTTGGCTGCTCGTGTGCTCTTCGCTGCACTGCGCCGCTCGCAAGCGGCTTCGTTCTTCGGCGTCTGCCGTCCGGAGAGAGCTGAACTGCAGCGGTCAGTTTCAGCTCTGCCCAACAGCGTGCTCTCAGTTCTGCGGACAAGCACGCCCTGTTGCCTTGGCTCCGAGTGCAAAGTCCTTAGCGAGCACTCACTCAGTGCAATGCACCCAGAAAGACGCTCTCGCTCGTCTTTCAAGGAGCGATTCCTAACAGCAGAAGCAGCAGAGGCACAAACTGGATGACGAGAAGGGACAATGTAGAACACGTCTCTGTCCTGGCACATTGTCGTGTGCGATACGTCCCTCCGGGTCTTCGGTCCTTGCGAAGCTCTATGTACTGCGAGCGCAGCTACTTGAAGCTGAGACGGACCGCGGAGCTAGCAGCGAATTCGGAGAGCGCTAAGCACGAAGTCAAGAAGCGAGACGTGTCCCTGCAACGCGGTGCTAAGAGCAGCTTCCTCGCGGCGGGGGCGAGCTCCGGCCACAAGACAGTCTCGTCCTAGCAACGGATCTCTGTGAAGGGCGTAGGCGAAAAGCTTTCGATTTCCATTCGAACTGCGAGAAAGGCAGACTGTTACACGACGGATCTCTGTGAAGGGCGTAGGCGAAAAGCTTTCGATTTCCATTCGAACTGCGAGAAAGGCAGACTGTTACACGGAGCTCTGAGAACAAAGGTGCACGCCCTAGGCGGGCTTGGGCAGAAGCAGCGTTCTCGAGCTCTTGGCTGCCCGCACACTGCTGAGTATGTGGCGCCCCTGCGGCGGCTTCTGGCCGCCGGCAAGTGAAAGCGGAGCAAGGCGTGGGCGAGGGCGAGGGCGGTGAACGAAGCGGCTATGTGCCGTGCTTGTGTGCACCACGTTAGAGGCTACTAGGAGAGGAAGGTGGTTGACTCTCGCTTGCCTTCCCAAGTGCCCTTAGCAGTCGGAAGGAGCAAGCTGAAGCACTGCTGCTTGTGCTGCTCCTTGGTTCCCTTGCAGCCCGCTCTGAAAGCATTGGCGGTCACTTCTAGGCGCCGAGTTGCACACACACAGCACCACGCTAAGTGCCGCGGAGAAGGGAAATCCAGAGTGCAGCGAGGAGCTTGACGTGGCTTACGTGCAGTAAGGAGAAGGTGAACCTAAGCACAGCCTCTTCAATCTGGCCGCCTCTGCTCTGGTAGCAACTTTTGCAAGACGGCAAAGGGAGACGCGAGTATGTAGAACGGAGGGCAGCGAGACGCCGTGTGTTATGCGCCCTTTCAGGGCTGCTGACAAGGGGCTACTTTAAGAACGCCTTCTTCGTCCTCGCGTCCTTCTCGCTTCGCTCTAGCTGCAAGGAGTACAGCACAGCGAAGGAGTGAGGACGGGCACTGCCCCAGCTTTTGCCCTGGCGTGCAACGGCTGTGTGCTGCTTTTCCAAGCAGCAAGAGCACTGAGAAGTGAAAGCGATTGTGAAGGAGCTCTTTGGCTGCTCGTGTGCTCTTCGCTGCACTGCGCCGCTCGCAAGCGGCTTCGTTCTTCGGCGTCTGCCGTCCGGAGAGAGCTGAACTGCAGCGGTCAGTTTCAGCTCTGCCCAACAGCGCGCTCTCAGTTCTGCGGACAAGCACGCCCTGTTGCCTTGGCTCCGAGTGCAAAGTCCTTAGCGAGCACTCACTCAGTGCAATGCACCCAGAAAGACGCTCTCGCTCGTCTTTCAAGGAGCGATTCCTAACAGCAGAAGCAGCAGAGGCACAAACTGGATGACGAGAAGGGACAATGTAGAACACGTTTCTGTCCTGGCACATTGTCGTGTGCGATACGTCCCTCCGGGTCTTCGGTCCTTGCGAAGCTCTATGTACTGCGAGCGCAGCTACTTGAAGCTGAGAAGGACCGCGGAGCTAGCAGCGAATTCGGAGAGCGCTAAGCACGAAGTCAAGAAGCGAGACGTGTCCCTGCAACGCGGTGCTAAGAGCAGCTTCCTCGCGGCGGGGGCGAGCTCCGGCCACAAGACATTCTCGTCCTAGCAACGGATCTCTGTGAAGGGCGTAGGCGAAAAGCTTTCGATTTCCATTCGAACTGCGAGAAAGGCAGACTGTTACACGGAGCTCTGAGAACAAAGGTGCACGCCCTAGGCGGGCTTGGGCAGAAGCAGCGTTCTCGAGCGCTTGGCTGCCCGCACACTGCTGGGTATGTGGCGCCCCTGCGGCGGCTTCTGGCCGCCGACAAGTGAAAGCGGAGCAAGGCGTGGGCGAGGGCGAGGGCGGTGAACGAAGCGGCTATGTGCCGTGCTTGTGTGCACCACGTTAGAGGCTACTAGGAGAGGAAGGTGGTTGACACTCGCTTGCCTTCCCAAGTGCCCTTAGCAGTCGGAAGGAGCAAGCTGAAGCACTGCTGCTTGTGCTGCTCCTTGGTTCCCTTGCAGCCCGCTCTGAAAGCATTGGCGGTCACTTCTAGGCGCCGAGTTGCACACACACAGCACCACGCTAAGTGCCGCGGAGAAGGGAAATCCAGAGTGCAGCGAGGAGCTTGACGTGGCTTACGTGCAGTAAGGAGAAGGTGAACCTAAGCACAGCCTCTTCAATCTGGCCGCCTCTGCTCTGGTAGCAACTTTTGCAAGACGGCAAAGGGAGACGCGAGTATGTAGAACGGAGGGCAGCGAGACGCCGTGTGTTATGCGCCCTTTCAGGGCTGCTGACAAGGGGCTACTTTAAGAACGCCTTCTTCGTCCTCGCGTCCTTCTCGCTTCGCTCTAGCTGCAAGGAGTACAGCACAGCGAAGGAGTGAGGACGGGCACTGCCCCAGCTTTTGCCCTGGCGTGCAACGGCTGTGTGCTGCTTTTCCAAGCAGCAAGAGCACTGAGAAGTGAAAGCGATTGTGAAGGAGATCTTTGGCTGCTCGTGTGCTCTTCGCTGCACTGCGCCGCTCGCAAGCGGCTTCGTTCTTCGGCGTCTGCCGTCCGGAGAGAGCTGAACTGCAGCGGTCAGTTTCAGCTCTGCCCAACAGCGCGCTCTCAGTTCTGCGGACAAGCACGCCCTGTTGCCTTGGCTCCGAGTGCAAAGTCCTTAGCGAGCACTCACTCAGTGCAATGCACCCAGAAAGACGCTCTCGCTCGTCTTTCAAGGAGCGATTCCTAACAGCAGAAGCAGCAGAGGCACAAACTGGATGACGAGAAGGGACAATGTAGAACACGTCTCTGTCCTGGCACATTGTCGTGTGCGATACATCCCTCCGGGTCTTCGGTCCTTGCGAAGCTCTATGTACTGCGAGCGCAGCTACTTGAAGCTGAGAAGGACCGCGGAGCTAGCAGCGAATTCGGAGAGCGCTAAGCACGAAGTCAAGAAGCGAGACGTGTCCCTGCAACGCGGTGCTAAGAGCAGCTTCCTCGCGGCGGGGGCGAGCTCCGGCCACAAGACATTCTCGTCCTAGCAACGGATCTCTGTGAAGGGCGTAGGCGAAAAGCTTTCGATTTCCATTCGAACTGCGAGAAAGGCAGACTGTTACACGGAGCTCTGAGAACAAAGGTGCACGCCCTAGGCGGGCTTGGGCAGAAGCAGCGTTCTCGAGCGCTTGGCTGCCCGCACACTGCTGGGTATGTGGCGCCCCTGCGGCGGCTTCTGGCCGCCGACAAGTGAAAGCGGAGCAAGGCGTGGGCGAGGGCGAGGGCGGTGAACGAAGCGGCTATGTGCCGTGCTTGTATGCACCACGTTAGAGGCTACTAGGAGAGGAAGGTGGTTGACACTCGCTTGCCTTCCCAAGTGCCCTTAGCAGTCGGAAGGAGCAAGCTGAAGCACTGCTGCTTGTGCTGCTCCTTGGTTCCCTTGCAGCCCGCTCTGAAAGCATTGGCGGTCACTTCTAGGCGCCGAGTTGCACACACACAGCACCACGCTAAGTGCCGCGGAGAAGGGAAATCCAGAGTGCAGCGAGGAGCTTGACGTGGCTTACGTGCAGTAAGGAGAAGGTGAACCTAAGCACAGCCTCTTCAATCTGGCCGCCTCTGCTCTGGTAGCAACTTTTGCAAGACGGCAAAGGGAGACGCGAGTATGTAGAACGGAGGGCAGCGAGACGCCGTGTGTTATGCGCCCTTTCAGGGCTGCTGACAAGGGGCTACTTTAAGAACGCCTTCTTCGTCCTCGCGTCCTTCTCGCTTCGCTCTAGCTGCAAGGAGTACAGCACAGCGAAGGAGTGAGGACGGGCACTGCCCCAGCTTTTGCCCTGGCGTGCAACGGCTGTGTGCTGCTTTTCCAAGCAGCAAGAGCACTGAGAAGTGAAAGCGATTGTGAAGGAGCTCTTTGGCTGCTCGTGTGCTCTTCGCTGCACTGCGCCGCTCGCAAGCGGCTTCGTTCTTCGGCGTCTGCCGTCCGGAGAGAGCTGAACTGCAGCGGTCAGTTTCAGCTCTGCCCAACAGCGCGCTCTCAGTTCTGCGGACAAGCACGCCCTGTTGCCTTGGCTCCGAGTGCAAAGTCCTTAGCGAGCACTCACTCAGTGCAATGCACCCAGAAAGACGCTCTCGCTCGTCTTTCAAGGAGCGATTCCTAACAGCAGAAGCAGCAGAGGCACAAACTGGATGACGAGAAGGGACAATGTAGAACACGTCTCTGTCCTGGCACATTGTCGTGTGCGATACATCCCTCCGGGTCTTCGGTCCTTGCGAAGCTCTATGTACTGCGAGCGCAGCTACTTGAAGCTGAGACGGACCGCGGAGCTAGCAGCGAATTCGGAGAGCGCTAAGCACGAAGTCAAGAAGCGAGACGTGTCCCTGCAACGCGGTGCTAAGAGCAGCTTCCTCGCGGCGGGGGCGAGCTCCGGCCACAAGACATTCTCGTCCTAGCAACGGATCTCTGTGAAGGGCGTAGGCGAAAAGCTTTCGATTTCCATTCGAACTGCGAGAAAGGCAGACTGTTACACGGAGCTCTGAGAACAAAGGTGCACGCCCTAGGCGGGCTTGGGCAGAAGCAGCGTTCTCGAGCTCTTGGCTGCCCGCACACTGCTGGGTATGTGGCGCCCCTGCGGCGGCTTCTGGCCGCCGACAAGTGAAAGCGGAGCAAGGCGTGGGCGAGGGCGAGGGCGGTGAACGAAGCGGCTATGTGCCGTGCTTGTGTGCACCACGTTAGAGGCTACTAGGAGAGGAAGGTGGTTGACTCTCGCTTGCCTTCCCAAGTGCCCTTAGCAGTCGGAAGGAGCAAGCTGAAGCACTGCTGCTTGTGCTGCTCCTTGGTTCCCTTGCAGCCCGCTCTGAAAGCATTGGCGGTCACTTCTAGGCGCCGAGTTGCACACACACAGCACCACGCTAAGTGCCGCGGAGAAGGGAAATCCAGAGTGCAGCGAGGAGCTGGACGTGGCTTACGTGCAGTAAGGAGAAGGTGAACCTAAGCACTGCCTCTTCAATCTGGCCGCCTCTGCTCTGGTAGCAACTTTTGCAAGACGGCAAAGGGAGACGCGAGTATGTAGAACGGAGGGCAGCGAGACGCCGTGTGTTATGCGCCCTTTCAGGGCTGCTGACAAGGGGCTACTTTAAGAACGCCTTCTTCGTCCTCGCGTCCTTCTCGCTTCGCTCTAGCTGCAAGGAGTACAGCACAGCGAAGGAGTGAGGACGGGCACTGCCCCAGCTTTTGCCCTGGCGTGCAACGGCTGTGTGCTGCTTTTCCAAGCAGCAAGAGCACTGAGAAGTGAAAGCGATTGTGAAGGAGCTCTTTGGCTGCTCGTGTGCTCTTCGCTGCACTGCGCCGCTCGCAAGCGGCTTCGTTCTTCGGCGTCTGCCGTCCGGAGAGAGCTGAACTGCAGCGGTCAGTTTCAGCTCTGCCCAACAGCGTGCTCTCAGTTCTGCGGACAAGCACGCCCTGTTGCCTTGGCTCCGAGTGCAAAGTCCTTAGCGAGCACTCACTCAGTGCAATGCACCCAGAAAGACGCTCTCGCTCGTCTTTCAAGGAGCGATTCCTAACAGCAGAAGCAGCAGAGGCACAAACTGGATGACGAGAAGGGACAATGTAGAACACGTTTCTGTCCTGGCACATTGTCGTGTGCGATACGTCCCTCCGGGTCTTCGGTCCTTGCGAAGCTCTATGTACTGCGAGCGCAGCTACTTGAAGCTGAGAAGGACCGCGGAGCTAGCAGCGAATTCGGAGAGCGCTAAGCACGAAGTCAAGAAGCGAGACGTGTCCCTGCAACGCGGTGCTAAGAGCAGCTTCCTCGCGGCGGGGGCGAGCTCCGGCCACAAGACAGTCTCGTCCTAGCAACGGATCTCTGTGAAGGGCGTAGGCGAAAAGCTTTCGATTTCCATTCGAACTGCGAGAAAGGCAGACTGTTACACGACGGATCTCTGTGAAGGGCGTAGGCGAAAAGCTTTCGATTTCCATTCGAACTGCGAGAAAGGCAGACTGTTACACGGAGCTCTGAGAACAAAGGTGCACGCCCTAGGCGGGCTTGGGCAGAAGCAGCGTTCTCGAGCTCTTGGCTGCCCGCACACTGCTGAGTATGTGGCGCCCCTGCGGCGGCTTCTGGCCGCCGGCAAGTGAAAGCGGAGCAAGGCGTGGGCGAGGGCGAGGGCGGTGAACGAAGCGGCTATGTGCCGTGCTTGTGTGCACCACGTTAGAGGCTACTAGGAGAGGAAGGTGGTTGACTCTCGCTTGCCTTCCCAAGTGCCCTTAGCAGTCGGAAGGAGCAAGCTGAAGCACTGCTGCTTGTGCTGCTCCTTGGTTCCCTTGCAGCCCGCTCTGAAAGCATTGGCGGTCACTTCTAGGCGCCGAGTTGCACACACACAGCACCACGCTAAGTGCCGCGGAGAAGGGAAATCCAGAGTGCAGCGAGGAGCTTGACGTGGCTTACGTGCAGTAAGGAGAAGGTGAACCTAAGCACAGCCTCTTCAATCTGGCCGCCTCTGCTCTGGTAGCAACTTTTGCAAGACGGCAAAGGGAGACGCGAGTATGTAGAACGGAGGGCAGCGAGACGCCGTGTGTTATGCGCCCTTTCAGGGCTGCTGACAAGGGGCTACTTTAAGAACGCCTTCTTCGTCCTCGCGTCCTTCTCGCTTCGCTCTAGCTGCAAGGAGTACAGCACAGCGAAGGAGTGAGGACGGGCACTGCCCCAGCTTTTGCCCTGGCGTGCAACGGCTGTGTGCTGCTTTTCCAAGCAGCAAGAGCACTGAGAAGTGAAAGCGATTGTGAAGGAGCTCTTTGGCTGCTCGTGTGCTCTTCGCTGCACTGCGCCGCTCGCAAGCGGCTTCGTTCTTCGGCGTCTGCCGTCCGGAGAGAGCTGAACTGCAGCGGTCAGTTTCAGCTCTGCCCAACAGCGTGCTCTCAGTTCTGCGGACAAGCACGCCCTGTTGCCTTGGCTCCGAGTGCAAAGTCCTTAGCGAGCACTCACTCAGTGCAATGCACCCAGAAAGACGCTCTCGCTCGTCTTTCAAGGAGCGATTCCTAACAGCAGAAGCAGCAGAGGCACAAACTGGATGACGAGAAGGGACAATGTAGAACACGTCTCTGTCCTGGCACATTGTCGTGTGCGATACGTCCCTCCGGGTCTTCGGTCCTTGCGAAGCTCTATGTACTGCGAGCGCAGCTACTTGAAGCTGAGACGGACCGCGGAGCTAGCAGCGAATTCGGAGAGCGCTAAGCACGAAGTCAAGAAGCGAGACGTGTCCCTGCAACGCGGTGCTAAGAGCAGCTTCCTCGCGGCGGGGGCGAGCTCCGGCCACAAGACAGTCTCGTCCTAGCAAAGGATCTCTGTGAAGGGCGTAGGCGAAAAGCTTTCGATTTCCATTCGAACTGCGAGAAAGGCAGACTGTTACACGACGGATCTCTGTGAAGGGCGTAGGCGAAAAGCTTTCGATTTCCATTCGAACTGCGAGAAAGGCAGACTGTTACACGGAGCTCTGAGAACAAAGGTGCACGCCCTAGGCGGGCTTGGGCAGAAGCAGCGTTCTCGAGCTCTTGGCTGCCCGCACACTGCTGAGTATGTGGCGCCCCTGCGGCGGCTTCTGGCCGCCGGCAAGTGAAAGCGGAGCAAGGCGTGGGCGAGGGCGAGGGCGGTGAACGAAGCGGCTATGTGCCGTGCTTGTGTGCACCACGTTAGAGGCTACTAGGAGAGGAAGGTGGTTGACTCTCGCTTGCCTTCCCAAGTGCCCTTAGCAGTCGGAAGGAGCAAGCTGAAGCACTGCTGCTTGTGCTGCTCCTTGGTTCCCTTGCAGCCCGCTCTGAAAGCATTGGCGGTCACTTCTAGGCGCCGAGTTGCACACACACAGCACCACGCTAAGTGCCGCGGAGAAGGGAAATCCAGAGTGCAGCGAGGAGCTGGACGTGGCTTACGTGCAGTAAGGAGAAGGTGAACCTAAGCACAGCCTCTTCAATCTGGCCGCCTCTGCTCTGGTAGCAACTTTTGCAAGACGGCAAAGGGAGACGCGAGTATGTAGAACGGAGGGCAGCGAGACGCCGTGTGTTATGCGCCCTTTCAGGGCTGCTGACAAGGGGCTACTTTAAGAACGCCTTCTTCGTCCTCGCGTCCTTCTCGCTTCGCTCTAGCTGCAAGGAGTACAGCACAGCGAAGGAGTGAGGACGGGCACTGCCCCAGCTTTTGCCCTGGCGTGCAACGGCTGTGTGCTGCTTTTCCAAGCAGCAAGAGCACTGAGAAGTGAAAGCGATTGTGAAGGAGCTCTTTGGCTGCTCGTGTGCTCTTCGCTGCACTGCGCCGCTCGCAAGCGGCTTCGTTCTTCGGCGTCTGCCGTCCGGAGAGAGCTGAACTCCAGCGGTCAGTTTCAGCTCTGCCCAACAGCGCGCTCTCAGTTCTGCGGACAAGCACGCCCTGTTGCCTTGGCTCCGAGTGCAAAGTCCTTAGCGAGCACTCACTCAGTGCAATGCACCCAGAAAGACGCTCTCGCTCGTCTTTCAAGGAGCGATTCCTAACAGCAGAAGCAGCAGAGGCACAAACTGGATGACGAGAAGGGACAATGTAGAACACGTCTCTGTCCTGGCACATTGTCGTGTGCGATACATCCCTCCGGGTCTTCGGTCCTTGCGAAGCTCTATGTACTGCGAGCGCAGCTACTTGAAGCTGAGACGGACCGCGGAGCTAGCAGCGAATTCGGAGAGCGCTAAGCACGAAGTCAAGAAGCGAGACGTGTCCCTGCAACGCGGTGCTAAGAGCAGCTTCCTCGCGGCGGGGGCGAGCTCCGGCCACAAGACATTCTCGTCCTAGCAACGGATCTCTGTGAAGGGCGTAGGCGAAAAGCTTTCGATTTCCATTCGAACTGCGAGAAAGGCAGACTGTTACACGGAGCTCTGAGAACAAAGGTGCACGCCCTAGGCGGGCTTGGGCAGAAGCAGCGTTCTCGAGCTCTTGGCTGCCCGCACACTGCTGGGTATGTGGCGCCCCTGCGGCGGCTTCTGGCCGCCGACAAGTGAAAGCGGAGCAAGGCGTGGGCGAGGGCGAGGGCGGTGAACGAAGCGGCTATGTGCCGTGCTTGTGTGCACCACGTTAGAGGCTACTAGGAGAGGAAGGTGGTTGACTCTCGCTTGCCTTCCCAAGTGCCCTTAGCAGTCGGAAGGAGCAAGCTGAAGCACTGCTGCTTGTGCTGCTCCTTGGTTCCCTTGCAGCCCGCTCTGAAAGCATTGGCGGTCACTTCTAGGCGCCGAGTTGCACACACACAGCACCACGCTAAGTGCCGCGGAGAAGGGAAATCCAGAGTGCAGCGAGGAGCTTGACGTGGCTTACGTGCAGTAAGGAGAAGGTGAACCTAAGCACTGCCTCTTCAATCTGGCCGCCTCTGCTCTGGTAGCAACTTTTGCAAGACGGCAAAGGGAGACGCGAGTATGTAGAACGGAGGGCAGCGAGACGCCGTGTGTTATGCGCCCTTTCAGGGCTGCTGACAAGGGGCTACTTTAAGAACGCCTTCTTCGTCCTCGCGTCCTTCTCGCTTCGCTCTAGCTGCAAGGAGTACAGCACAGCGAAGGAGTGAGGACGGGCACTGCCCCAGCTTTTGCCCTGGCGTGCAACGGCTGTGTGCTGCTTTTCCAAGCAGCAAGAGCACTGAGAAGTGAAAGCGATTGTGAAGGAGCTCTTTGGCTGCTCGTGTGCTCTTCGCTGCACTGCGCCGCTCGCAAGCGGCTTCGTTCTTCGGCGTCTGCCGTCCGGAGAGAGCTGAACTGCAGCGGTCAGTTTCAGCTCTGCCCAACAGCGTGCTCTCAGTTCTGCGGACAAGCACGCCCTGTTGCCTTGGCTCCGAGTGCAAAGTCCTTAGCGAGCACTCACTCAGTGCAATGCACCCAGAAAGACGCTCTCGCTCGTCTTTCAAGGAGCGATTCCTAACAGCACAAGCAGCAGAGGCACAAACTGCATGACGAGAAGGGACAATGTAGAACACGTCTCTGTCCTGGCACATTGTCGTGTGCGATACGTCCCTCCGGGTCTTCGGTCCTTGCGAAGCTCTATGTACTGCGAGCGCAGCTACTTGAAGCTGAGACGGACCGCGGAGCTAGCAGCGAATTCGGAGAGCGCTAAGCACGAAGTCAAGAAGCGAGACGTGTCCCTGCAACGCGGTGCTAAGAGCAGCTTCCTCGCGGCGGGGGCGAGCTCCGGCCACAAGACAGTCTCGTCCTAGCAACGGATCTCTGTGAAGGGCGTAGGCGAAAAGCTTTCGATTTCCATTCGAACTGCGAGAAAGGCAGACTGTTACACGGAGCTCTGAGAACAAAGGTGCACGCCCTAGGCGGGCTTGGGCAGAAGCAGCGTTCTCGAGCTCTTGGCTGCCCGCACACTGCTGGGTATGTGGCGCCCCTGCGGCGGCTTCTGGCCGCCGACAAGTGAAAGCGGAGCAAGGCGTGGGCGAGGGCGAGGGCGGTGAACGAAGCGGCTATGTGCCGTGCTTGTGTGCACCACGTTAGAGGCTACTAGGAGAGGAAGGTGGTTGACTCTCGCTTGCCTTCCCAAGTGCCCTTAGCAGTCGGAAGGAGCAAGCTGAAGCACTGCTGCTTGTGCTGCTCCTTGGTTCCCTTGCAGCCCGCTCTGAAAGCATTGGCGGTCACTTCTAGGCGCCGAGTTGCACACACACAGCACCACGCTAAGTGCCGCGGAGAAGGGAAATCCAGAGTGCAGCGAGGAGCTGGACGTGGCTTACGTGCAGTAAGGAGAAGGTGAACCTAAGCACAGCCTCTTCAATCGGGCCGCCTCTGCTCTGGTAGCAACTTTTGCAAGACGGCAAAGGGAGACGCGAGTATGTAGAACGGAGGGCAGCGAGACGCCGTGTGTTATGCGCCCTTTCAGGGCTGCTGACAAGGGGCTACTTTAAGAACGCCTTCTTCGTCCTCGCGTCCTTCTCGCTTCGCTCTAGCTGCAAGGAGTACAGCACAGCGAAGGAGTGAGGACGGGCACTGCCCCAGCTTTTGCCCTGGCGTGCAACGGCTGTGTGCTGCTTTTCCAAGCAGCAAGAGCACTGAGAAGTGAAAGCGATTGTGAAGGAGCTCTTTGGCTGCTCGTGTGCTCTTCGCTGCACTGCGCCGCTCGCAAGCGGCTTCGTTCTTCGGCGTCTGCCGTCCGGAGAGAGCTGAACTCCAGCGGTCAGTTTCAGCTCTGCCCAACAGCGTGCTCTCAGTTCTGCGGACAAGCACGCCCTGTTGCCTTGGCTCCGAGTGCAAAGTCCCTAGCGAGCACTCACTCAGTGCAATGCACCCAGAAAGACGCTCTCGCTCGTCTTTCAAGGAGCGATTCCTAACAGCAGAAGCAGCAGAGGCACAAACTGGATGACGAGAAGGGACAATGTAGAACACGTCTCTGTCCTGGCACATTGTCGTGTGCGATACGTCCCTCCGGGTCTTCGGTCCTTGCGAAGCTCTATGTACTGCGAGCGCAGCTACTTGCAGCTGAGACGGACCGCGGAGCTAGCAGCGAATTCGGAGAGCGCTAAGCGCGAAGTCAAGAAGCGAGACGTGTCCCTGCAACGCGGTGCTAAGAGCAGCTTCCTCGCGGCGGGGGCGAGCTCCGGCCACAAGACATTCTCGTCCTAGCAACGGATCTCTGTGAAGGGCGTAGGCGAAAAGCTTTCGATTTCCATTCGAACTGCGAGAAAGGCAGACTGTTACACGGAGCTCTGAGAACAAAGGTGCACGCCCTAGGCGGGCTTGGGCAGAAGCAGCGTTCTCGAGCTCTTGGCTGCCCGCACACTGCTGGGTATGTGGCGCCCCTGCGGCGGCTTCTGGCCGCCGACAAGTGAAAGCGGAGCAAGGCGTGGGCGAGGGCGAGGGCGGTGAACGAAGCGGCTATGTGCCGTGCTTGTGTGCACCACGTTAGAGGCTACTAGGAGAGGAAGGTGGTTGACTCTCGCTTGCCTTCCCAAGTGCCCTTAGCAGTCGGAAGGAGCAAGCTGAAGCACTGCTGCTTGTGCTGCTCCTTGGTTCCCTTGCAGCCCGCTCTGAAAGCATTGGCGGTCACTTCTAGGCGCCGAGTTGCACACACACAGCACCACGCTAAGTGCCGCGGAGAAGGGAAATCCAGAGTGCAGCGAGGAGCTGGACGTGGCTTACGTGCAGTAAGGAGAAGGTGAACCTAAGCACAGCCTCTTCAATCTGGCCGCCTCTGCTCTGGTAGCAACTTTTGCAAGACGGCAAAGGGAGACGCGAGTATGTAGAACGGAGGGCAGCGAGACGCCGTGTGTTATGCGCCCTTTCAGGGCTGCTGACAAGGGGCTACTTTAAGAACGCCTTCTTCGTCCTCGCGTCCTTCTCGCTTCGCTCTAGCTGCAAGGAGTACAGCACAGCGAAGGAGTGAGGACGGGCACTGCCCCAGCTTTTGCCCTGGCGTGCAACGGCTGTGTGCTGCTTTTCCAAGCAGCAAGAGCACTGAGAAGTGAAAGCGATTGTGAAGGAGCTCTTTGGCTGCTCGTGTGCTCTTCGCTGCACTGCGCCGCTCGCAAGCGGCTTCGTTCTTCGGCGTCTGCCGTCCGGAGAGAGCTGAACTGCAGCGGTCAGTTTCAGCTCTGCCCAACAGCGTGCTCTCAGTTCTGCGGACAAGCACGCCCTGTTGCCTTGGCTCCGAGTGCAAAGTCCTTAGCGAGCACTCACTCAGTGCAATGCACCCAGAAAGACGCTCTCGCTCGTCTTTCAAGGAGCGATTCCTAACAGCACAAGCAGCAGAGGCACAAACTGCATGACGAGAAGGGACAATGTAGAACACGTCTCTGTCCTGGCACATTGTCGTGTGCGATACGTCCCTCCGGGTCTTCGGTCCTTGCGAAGCTCTATGTACTGCGAGCGCAGCTACTTGAAGCTGAGACGGACCGCGGAGCTAGCAGCGAATTCGGAGAGCGCTAAGCACGAAGTCAAGAAGCGAGACGTGTCCCTGCAACGCGGTGCTAAGAGCAGCTTCCTCGCGGCGGGGGCGAGCTCCGGCCACAAGACAGTCTCGTCCTAGCAACGGATCTCTGTGAAGGGCGTAGGCGAAAAGCTTTCGATTTCCATTCGAACTGCGAGAAAGGCAGACTGTTACACGGAGCTCTGAGAACAAAGGTGCACGCCCTAGGCGGGCTTGGGCAGAAGCAGCGTTCTCGAGCTCTTGGCTGCCCGCACACTGCTGGGTATGTGGCGCCCCTGCGGCGGCTTCTGGCCGCCGACAAGTGAAAGCGGAGCAAGGCGTGGGCGAGGGCGAGGGCGGTGAACGAAGCGGCTATGTGCCGTGCTTGTGTGCACCACGTTAGAGGCTACTAGGAGAGGAAGGTGGTTGACTCTCGCTTGCCTTCCCAAGTGCCCTTAGCAGTCGGAAGGAGCAAGCTGAAGCACTGCTGCTTGTGCTGCTCCTTGGTTCCCTTGCAGCCCGCTCTGAAAGCATTGGCGGTCACTTCTAGGCGCCGAGTTGCACACACACAGCACCACGCTAAGTGCCGCGGAGAAGGGAAATCCAGAGTGCAGCGAGGAGCTGGACGTGGCTTACGTGCAGTAAGGAGAAGGTGAACCTAAGCACAGCCTCTTCAATCTGGCCGCCTCTGCTCTGGTAGCAACTTTTGCAAGACGGCAAAGGGAGACGCGAGTATGTAGAACGGAGGGCAGCGAGACGCCGTGTGTTATGCGCCCTTTCAGGGCTGCTGACAAGCGGCTACTTTAAGAACGCCTTCTTCGTCCTCGCGTCCTTCTCGCTTCGCTCTAGCTGCAAGGAGTACAGCACAGCGAAGGAGTGAGGACGGGCACTGCCCCAGCTTTTGCCCTGGCGTGCAACGGCTGTGTGCTGCTTTTCCAAGCAGCAAGAGCACTGAGAAGTGAAAGCGATTGTGAAGGAGCTCTTTGGCTGCTCGTGTGCTCTTCGCTGCACTGCGCCGCTCGCAAGCGGCTTCGTTCTTCGGCGTCTGCCGTCCGGAGAGAGCTGAACTCCAGCGGTCAGTTTCAGCTCTGCCCAACAGCGTGCTCTCAGTTCTGCGGACAAGCACGCCCTGTTGCCTTGGCTCCGAGTGCAAAGTCCTTAGCGAGCACTCACTCAGTGCAATGCACCCAGAAAGACGCTCTCGCTCGTCTTTCAAGGAGCGATTCCTAACAGCAGAAGCAGCAGAGGCACAAACTGGATGACGAGAAGGGACAATGTAGAACACGTCTCTGTCCTGGCACATTGTCGTGTGCGATACGTCCCTCCGGGTCTTCGGTCCTTGCGAAGCTCTATGTACTGCGAGCGCTGCTACTTGAAGCTGAGAAGGACCGCGGAGCTAGCGGCGAATTCGGAGAGCGCTAAGCACGAAGTCAAGAAGCGAGACGTGTCCCTGCAACGCGGTGCTAAGAGCAGCTTCCTCGCGGCGGGGGCGAGCTCCGGCCACGAGACATTCTCGTCCTAGCAACGGATCTCTGTGAAAGGGCGTAGGCGAAAAGCTTTCGATTTCCATTCGAACTGCGAGAAAGGCAGACTGTTACACGGAGCTCTGAGAACAAAGGTGCACGCCCTAGGCGGGCTTGGGCAGAAGCAGCGTTCTCGAGCTCTTGGCTGCCCGCACACTGCTGGGTATGTGGCGCCCCTGCGGCGGCTTCTGGCCGCCGACAAGTGAAAGCGGAGCAAGGCGTGGGCGAGGGCGAGGGCGGTGAACGAAGCGGCTATGTGCCGTGCTTGTGTGCACCACGTTAGAGGCTACTAGGAGAGGAAGGTGGTTGACTCTCGCTTGCCTTCCCAAGTGCCCTTAGCAGTCGGAAGGAGCAAGCTGAAGCACTGCTGCTTGTGCTGCTCCTTGGTTCCCTTGCAGCCCGCTCTGAAAGCATTGGCGGTCACTTCTAGGCGCCGAGTTGCACACACACAGCACCACGCTAAGTGCCGCGGAGAAGGGAAATCCAGAGTGCAGCGAGGAGCTTGACGTGGCTTACGTGCAGTAAGGAGAAGGTGAACCTAAGCACAGCCTCTTCAATCTGGCCGCCTCTGCTCTGGTAGCAACTTTTGCAAGACGGCAAAGGGAGACGCGAGTATGTAGAACGGAGGGCAGCGAGACGCCGTGTGTTATGCGCCCTTTCAGGGCTGCTGACAAGCGGCTACTTTAAGAACGCCTTCTTCGTCCTCGCGTCCTTCTCGCTTCGCTCTAGCTGCAAGGAGTACAGCACAGCGAAGGAGTGAGGACGGGCACTGCCCCAGCTTTTGCCCTGGCGTGCAACGGCTGTGTGCTGCTTTTCCAAGCAGCAAGAGCACTGAGAAGTGAAAGCGATTGTGAAGGAGCTCTTTGGCTGCTCGTGTGCTCTTCGCTGCACTGCGCCGCTCGCAAGCGGCTTCGTTCTTCGGCGTCTGCCGTCCGGAGAGAGCTGAACTGCAGCGGTCAGTTTCAGCTCTGCCCAACAGCGTGCTCTCAGTTCTGCGGACAAGCACGCCCTGTTGCCTTGGCTCCGAGTGCAAAGTCCTTAGCGAGCACTCACTCAGTGCAATGCACCCAGAAAGACGCTCTCGCTCGTCTTTCAAGGAGCGATTCCTAACAGCAGAAGCAGCAGAGGCACAAACTGGATGACGAGAAGGGACAATGTAGAACACGTCTCTGTCCTGGCACATTGTCGTGTGCGATACGTCCCTCCGGGTCTTCGGTCCTTGCGAAGCTCTATGTACTGCGAGCGCTGCTACTTGAAGCTGAGAAGGACCGCGGAGCTAGCGGCGAATTCGGAGAGCGCTAAGCACGAAGTCAAGAAGCGAGACGTGTCCCTGCAACGCGGTGCTAAGAGCAGCTTCCTCGCGGCGGGGGCGAGCTCCGGCCACGAGACATTCTCGTCCTAGCAACGGATCTCTGTGAAGGGCGTAGGCGAAAAGCTTTCGATTTCCATTCGAACTGCGAGAAAGGCAGACTGTTACACGGAGCTCTGAGAACAAAGGTGCACGCCCTAGGCGGGCTTGGGCAGAAGCAGCGTTCTCGAGCTCTTGGCTGCCCGCACACTGCTGGGTATGTGGCGCCCCTGCGGCGGCTTCTGGCCGCCGACAAGTGAAAGCGGAGCAAGGCGTGGGCGAGGGCGAGGGCGGTGAACGAAGCGGCTATGTGCCGTGCTTGTGTGCACCACGTTAGAGGCTACTAGGAGAGGAAGGTGGTTGACTCTCGCTTGCCTTCCCAAGTGCCCTTAGCAGTCGGAAGGAGCAAGCTGAAGCACTGCTGCTTGTGCTGCTCCTTGGTTCCCTTGCAGCCCGCTCTGAAAGCATTGGCGGTCACTTCTAGGCGCCGAGTTGCACACACACAGCACCACGCTAAGTGCCGCGGAGAAGGGAAATCCAGAGTGCAGCGAGGAGCTTGACGTGGCTTACGTGCAGTAAGGAGAAGGTGAACCTAAGCACAGCCTCTTCAATCTGGCCGCCTCTGCTCTGGTAGCAACTTTTGCAAGACGGCAAAGGGAGACGCGAGTATGTAGAACGGAGGGCAGCGAGACGCCGTGTGTTATGCGCCCTTTCAGGGCTGCTGACAAGGGGCTACTTTAAGAACGCCTTCTTCGTCCTCGCGTCCTTCTCGCTTCGCTCTAGCTGCAAGGAGTACAGCACAGCGAAGGAGTGAGGACGGGCACTGCCCCAGCTTTTGCCCTGGCGTGCAACGGCTGTGTGCTGCTTTTCCAAGCAGCAAGAGCACTGAGAAGTGAAAGCGATTGTGAAGGAGCTCTTTGGCTGCTCGTGTGCTCTTCGCTGCACTGCGCCGCTCGCAAGCGGCTTCGTTCTTCGGCGTCTGCCGTCCGGAGAGAGCTGAACTGCAGCGGTCAGTTTCAGCTCTGCCCAACAGCGCGCTCTCAGTTCTGCGGACAAGCACGCCCTGTTGCCTTGGCTCCGAGTGCAAAGTCCTTAGCGAGCACTCACTCAGTGCAATGCACCCAGAAAGACGCTCTCGCTCGTCTTTCAAGGAGCGATTCCTAACAGCAGAAGCAGCAGAGGCACAAACTGGATGACGAGAAGGGACAATGTAGAACACGTTTCTGTCCTGGCACATTGTCGTGTGCGATACGTCCCTCCGGGTCTTCGGTCCTTGCGAAGCTCTATGTACTGCGAGCGCTGCTACTTGAAGCTGAGAAGGACCGCGGAGCTAGCAGCGAATTCGGAGAGCGCTAAGCACGAAGTCAAGAAGCGAGACGTGTCCCTGCAACGCGGTGCTAAGAGCAGCTTCCTCGCGGCGGGGGCGAGCTCCGGCCACAAGACATTCTCGTCCTAGCAACGGATCTCTGTGAAGGGCGTAGGCGAAAAGCTTTCGATTTCCATTCGAACTGCGAGAAAGGCAGACTGTTACACGGAGCTCTGAGAACAAAGGTGCACGCCCTAGGCGGGCTTGGGCAGAAGCAGCGTTCTCGAGCGCTTGGCTGCCCGCACACTGCTGGGTATGTGGCGCCCCTGCGGCGGCTTCTGGCCGCCGACAAGTGAAAGCGGAGCAAGGCGTGGGCGAGGGCGAGGGCGGTGAACGAAGCGGCTATGTGCCGTGCTTGTGTGCACCACGTTAGAGGCTACTAGGAGAGGAAGGTGGTTGACTCTCGCTTGCCTTCCCAAGTGCCCTTAGCAGTCGGAAGGAGCAAGCTGAAGCACTGCTGCTTGTGCTGCTCCTTGGTTCCCTTGCAGCCCGCTCTGAAAGCATTGGCGGTCACTTCTAGGCGCCGAGTTGCACACACACAGCACCACGCTAAGTGCCGCGGAGAAGGGAAATCCAGAGTGCAGCGAGGAGCTGGACGTGGCTTACGTGCAGTAAGGAGAAGGTGAACCTAAGCACAGCCTCTTCAATCTGGCCGCCTCTGCTCTGGTAGCAACTTTTGCAAGACGGCAAAGGGAGACGCGAGTATGTAGAACGGAGGGCAGCGAGACGCCGTGTGTTATGCGCCCTTTCAGGGCTGCTGACAAGGGGCTACTTTAAGAACGCCTTCTTCGTCCTCGCGTCCTTCTCGCTTCGCTCTAGCTGCAAGGAGTACAGCACAGCGAAGGAGTGAGGACGGGCACTGCCCCAGCTTTTGCCCTGGCGTGCAACGGCTGTGTGCTGCTTTTCCAAGCAGCAAGAGCACTGAGAAGTGAAAGCGATTGTGAAGGAGCTCTTTGGCTGCTCGTGTGCTCTTCGCTGCACTGCGCCGCTCGCAAGCGGCTTCGTTCTTCGGCGTCTGCCGTCCGGAGAGAGCTGAACTGCAGCGGTCAGTTTCAGCTCTGCCCAACAGCGTGCTCTCAGTTCTGCGGACAAGCACGCCCTGTTGCCTTGGCTCCGAGTGCAAAGTCCTTAGCGAGCACTCACTCAGTGCAATGCACCCAGAAAGACGCTCTCGCTCGTCTTTCAAGGAGCGATTCCTAACAGCAGAAGCAGCAGAGGCACAAACTGGATGACGAGAAGGGACAATGTAGAACACGTCTCTGTCCTGGCACATTGTCGTGTGCGATACATCCCTCCGGGTCTTCGGTCCTTGCGAAGCTCTATGTACTGCGAGCGCAGCTACTTGAAGCTGAGACGGACCGCGGAGCTAGCAGCGAATTCGGAGAGCGCTAAGCACGAAGTCAAGAAGCGAGACGTGTCCCTGCAACGCGGTGCTAAGAGCAGCTTCCTCGCGGCGGGGGCGAGCTCCGGCCACAAGACAGTCTCGTCCTAGCAACGGATCTCTGTGAAGGGCGTAGGCGAAAAGCTTTCGATTTCCATTCGAACTGCGAGAAAGGCAGACTGTTACACGGAGCTCTGAGAACAAAGGTGCACGCCCTAGGCGGGCTTGGGCAGAAGCAGCGTTCTCGAGCGCTTGGCTGCCCGCACACTGCTGGGTATGTGGCGCCCCTGCGGCGGCTTCTGGCCGCCGACAAGTGAAAGCGGAGCAAGGCGTGGGCGAGGGCGAGGGCGGTGAACGAAGCGGCTATGTGCCGTGCTTGTGTGCACCACGTTAGAGGCTACTAGGAGAGGAAGGTGGTTGACACTCGCTTGCCTTCCCAAGTGCCCTTAGCAGTCGGAAGGAGCAAGCTGAAGCACTGCTGCTTGTGCTGCTCCTTGGTTCCCTTGCAGCCCGCTCTGAAAGCATTGGCGGTCACTTCTAGGCGCCGAGTTGCACACACACAGCACCACGCTAAGTGCCGCGGAGAAGGGAAATCCAGAGTGCAGCGAGGAGCTTGACGTGGCTTACGTGCAGTAAGGAGAAGGTGAACCTAAGCACAGCCTCTTCAATCTGGCCGCCTCTGCTCTGGTAGCAACTTTTGCAAGACGGCAAAGGGAGACGCGAGTATGTAGAACGGAGGGCAGCGAGACGCCGTGTGTTATGCGCCCTTTCAGGGCTGCTGACAAGGGGCTACTTTAAGAACGCCTTCTTCGTCCTCGCGTCCTTCTCGCTTCGCTCTAGCTGCAAGGAGTACAGCACAGCGAAGGAGTGAGGACGGGCACTGCCCCAGCTTTTGCCCTGGCGTGCAACGGCTGTGTGCTGCTTTTCCAAGCAGCAAGAGCACTGAGAAGTGAAAGCGATTGTGAAGGAGCTCTTTGGCTGCTCGTGTGCTCTTCGCTGCACTGCGCCGCTCGCAAGCGGCTTCGTTCTTCGGCGTCTGCCGTCCGGAGAGAGCTGAACTGCAGCGGTCAGTTTCAGCTCTGCCCAACAGCGCGCTCTCAGTTCTGCGGACAAGCACGCCCTGTTGCCTTGGCTCCGAGTGCAAAGTCCTTAGCGAGCACTCACTCAGTGCAATGCACCCAGAAAGACGCTCTCGCTCGTCTTTCAAGGAGCGATTCCTAACAGCAGAAGCAGCAGAGGCACAAACTGGATGACGAGAAGGGACAATGTAGAACACGTCTCTGTCCTGGCACATTGTCGTGTGCGATACATCCCTCCGGGTCTTCGGTCCTTGCGAAGCTCTATGTACTGCGAGCGCAGCTACTTGAAGCTGAGACGGACCGCGGAGCTAGCAGCGAATTCGGAGAGCGCTAAGCACGAAGTCAAGAAGCGAGACGTGTCCCTGCAACGCGGTGCTAAGAGCAGCTTCCTCGCGGCGGGGGCGAGCTCCGGCCACAAGACAGTCTCGTCCTAGCAACGGATCTCTGTGAAGGGCGTAGGCGAAAAGCTTTCGATTTCCATTCGAACTGCGAGAAAGGCAGACTGTTACACGACGGATCTCTGTGAAGGGCGTAGGCGAAAAGCTTTCGATTTCCATTCGAACTGCGAGAAAGGCAGACTGTTACACGGAGCTCTGAGAACAAAGGTGCACGCCCTAGGCGGGCTTGGGCAGAAGCAGCGTTCTCGAGCTCTTGGCTGCCCGCACACTGCTGAGTATGTGGCGCCCCTGCGGCGGCTTCTGGCCGCCGGCAAGTGAAAGCGGAGCAAGGCGTGGGCGAGGGCGAGGGCGGTGAACGAAGCGGCTATGTGCCGTGCTTGTGTGCACCACGTTAGAGGCTACTAGGAGAGGAAGGTGGTTGACTCTCGCTTGCCTTCCCAAGTGCCCTTAGCAGTCGGAAGGAGCAAGCTGAAGCACTGCTGCTTGTGCTGCTCCTTGGTTCCCTTGCAGCCCGCTCTGAAAGCATTGGCGGTCACTTCTAGGCGCCGAGTTGCACACACACAGCACCACGCTAAGTGCCGCGGAGAAGGGAAATCCAGAGTGCAGCGAGGAGCTTGACGTGGCTTACGTGCAGTAAGGAGAAGGTGAACCTAAGCACAGCCTCTTCAATCTGGCCGCCTCTGCTCTGGTAGCAACTTTTGCAAGACGGCAAAGGGAGACGCGAGTATGTAGAACGGAGGGCAGCGAGACGCCGTGTGTTATGCGCCCTTTCAGGGCTGCTGACAAGGGGCTACTTTAAGAACGCCTTCTTCGTCCTCGCGTCCTTCTCGCTTCGCTCTAGCTGCAAGGAGTACAGCACAGCGAAGGAGTGAGGACGGGCACTGCCCCAGCTTTTGCCCTGGCGTGCAACGGCTGTGTGCTGCTTTTCCAAGCAGCAAGAGCACTGAGAAGTGAAAGCGATTGTGAAGGAGCTCTTTGGCTGCTCGTGTGCTCTTCGCTGCACTGCGCCGCTCGCAAGCGGCTTCGTTCTTCGGCGTCTGCCGTCCGGAGAGAGCTGAACTGCAGCGGTCAGTTTCAGCTCTGCCCAACAGCGTGCTCTCAGTTCTGCGGACAAGCACGCCCTGTTGCCTTGGCTCCGAGTGCAAAGTCCTTAGCGAGCACTCACTCAGTGCAATGCACCCAGAAAGACGCTCTCGCTCGTCTTTCAAGGAGCGATTCCTAACAGCAGAAGCAGCAGAGGCACAAACTGGATGACGAGAAGGGACAATGTAGAACACGTCTCTGTCCTGGCACATTGTCGTGTGCGATACGTCCCTCCGGGTCTTCGGTCCTTGCGAAGCTCTATGTACTGCGAGCGCAGCTACTTGAAGCTGAGACGGACCGCGGAGCTAGCAGCGAATTCGGAGAGCGCTAAGCACGAAGTCAAGAAGCGAGACGTGTCCCTGCAACGCGGTGCTAAGAGCAGCTTCCTCGCGGCGGGGGCGAGCTCCGGCCACAAGACATTCTCGTCCTAGCAACGGATCTCTGTGAAGGGCGTAGGCGAAAAGCTTTCGATTTCCATTCGAACTGCGAGAAAGGCAGACTGTTACACGGAGCTCTGAGAACAAAGGTGCACGCCCTAGGCGGGCTTGTGCAGAAGCAGCGTTCTCGAGCTCTTGGCTGCCCGCACACTGCTGGGTATGTGGCGCCCCTGCGGCGGCTTCTGGCCGCCGACAAGTGAAAGCGGAGCAAGGCGTGGGCGAGGGCGAGGGCGGTGAACGAAGCGGCTATGTGCCGTGCTTGTGTGCACCACGTTAGAGGCTACTAGGAGAGGAAGGTGGTTGACTCTCGCTTGCCTTCCCAAGTGCCCTTAGCAGTCGGAAGGAGCAAGCTGAAGCACTGCTGCTTGTGCTGCTCCTTGGTTCCCTTGCAGCCCGCTCTGAAAGCATTGGCGGTCACTTCTAGGCGCCGAGTTGCACACACACAGCACCACGCTAAGTGCCGCGGAGAAGGGAAATCCAGAGTGCAGCGAGGAGCTGGACGTGGCTTACGTGCAGTAAGGAGAAGGTGAACCTAAGCACAGCCTCTTCAATCTGGCCGCCTCTGCTCTGGTAGCAACTTTTGCAAGACGGCAAAGGGAGACGCGAGTATGTAGAACGGAGGGCAGCGAGACGCCGTGTGTTATGCGCCCTTTCAGGGCTGCTGACAAGGGGCTACTTTAAGAACGCCTTCTTCGTCCTCGCGTCCTTCTCGCTTCGCTCTAGCTGCAAGGAGTACAGCACAGCGAAGGAGTGAGGACGGGCACTGCCCCAGCTTTTGCCCTGGCGTGCAACGGCTGTGTGCTGCTTTTCCAAGCAGCAAGAGCACTGAGAAGTGAAAGCGATTGTGAAGGAGCTCTTTGGCTGCTCGTGTGCTCTTCGCTGCACTGCGCCGCTCGCAAGCGGCTTCGTTCTTCGGCGTCTGCCGTCCGGAGAGAGCTGAACTGCAGCGGTCAGTTTCAGCTCTGCCCAACAGCGTGCTCTCAGTTCTGCGGACAAGCACGCCCTGTTGCCTTGGCTCCGAGTGCAAAGTCCTTAGCGAGCACTCACTCAGTGCAATGCACCCAGAAAGACGCTCTCGCTCGTCTTTCAAGGAGCGATTCCTAACAGCACAAGCAGCAGAGGCACAAACTGCATGACGAGAAGGGACAATGTAGAACACGTCTCTGTCCTGGCACATTGTCGTGTGCGATACGTCCCTCCGGGTCTTCGGTCCTTGCGAAGCTCTATGTACTGCGAGCGCAGCTACTTGAAGCTGAGACGGACCGCGGAGCTAGCAGCGAATTCGGAGAGCGCTAAGCACGAAGTCAAGAAGCGAGACGTGTCCCTGCAACGCGGTGCTAAGAGCAGCTTCCTCGCGGCGGGGGCGAGCTCCGGCCACAAGACAGTCTCGTCCTAGCAACGGATCTCTGTGAAGGGCGTAGGCGAAAAGCTTTCGATTTCCATTCGAACTGCGAGAAAGGCAGACTGTTACACGGAGCTCTGAGAACAAAGGTGCACGCCCTAGGCGGGCTTGGGCAGAAGCAGCGTTCTCGAGCGCTTGGCTGCCGGCACACTGCTGGGTATGTGGCGCCCCTGCGGCGGCTTCTGGCCGCCGGCAAGTGAAAGCGGAGCCAGGCGTGGGCGAGGGCGGTGAACGAAGCGGCTATGTGCCGTGCTTGTGTGCACCACGTTAGAGGCTACTAGGAGAGGAAGGTGGTTGACTCTCGCTTGCCTTCCCAAGTGCCCTTAGCAGTCGGAAGGAGCAAGCTGAAGCACTGCTGCTTGTGCTGCTCCTTGGTTCCCTTGCAGCCCGCTCTGAAAGCATTGGCGGTCACTTCTAGGCGCCGAGTTGCACACACACAGCACCACGCTAAGTGCCGCGGAGAAGGGAAATCCAGAGTGCAGCGAGGAGCTTGACGTGGCTTACGTGCAGTAAGGAGAAGGTGAACCTAAGCACAGCCTCTTCAATCTGGCCGCCTCTGCTCTGGTAGCAACTTTTGCAAGACGGCAAAGGGAGACGCGAGTATGTAGAACGGAGGGCAGCGAGACGCCGTGTGTTATGCGCCCTTTCAGGGCTGCTGACAAGGGGCTACTTTAAGAACGCCTTCTTCGTCCTCGCGTCCTTCTCGCTTCGCTCTAGCTGCAAGGAGTACAGCACAGCGAAGGAGTGAGGACGGGCACTGCCCCAGCTTTTGCCCTGGCGTGCAACGGCTGTGTGCTGCTTTTCCAAGCAGCAAGAGCACTGAGAAGTGAAAGCGATTGTGAAGGAGCTCTTTGGCTGCTCGTGTGCTCTTCGCTGCACTGCGCTGCTCGCAAGCGGCTTCGTTCTTCGGCGTCTGCCGTCCGGAGAGAGCTGAACTCCAGCGGTCAGTTTCAGCTCTGCCCAACAGCGTGCTCTCAGTTCTGCGGACAAGCACGCCCTGTTGCCTTGGCTCCGAGTGCAAAGTCCTTAGCGAGCACTCACTCAGTGCAATGCACCCAGAAAGACGCTCTCGCTCGTCTTTCAAGGAGCGATTCCTAACAGCACAAGCAGCAGAGGCACAAACTGCATGACGAGAAGGGACAATGTAGAACACGTCTCTGTCCTGGCACATTGTCGTGTGCGATACGTCCCTCCGGGTCTTCGGTCCTTGCGAAGCTCTATGTACTGCGAGCGCAGCTACTTGAAGCTGAGACGGACCGCGGAGCTAGCAGCGAATTCGGAGAGCGCTAAGCACGAAGTCAAGAAGCGAGACGTGTCCCTGCAACGCGGTGCTAAGAGCAGCTTCCTCGCGGCGGGGGCGAGCTCCGGCCACAAGACAGTCTCGTCCTAGCAACGGATCTCTGTGAAGGGCGTAGGCGAAAAGCTTTCGATTTCCATTCGAACTGCGAGAAAGGCAGACTGTTACACGGAGCTCTGAGAACAAAGGTGCACGCCCTAGGCGGGCTTGGGCAGAAGCAGCGTTCTCGAGCTCTTGGCTGCCCGCACACTGCTGGGTATGTGGCGCCCCTGCGGCGGCTTCTGGCCGCCGACAAGTGAAAGCGGAGCAAGGCGTGGGCGAGGGCGAGGGCGGTGAACGAAGCGGCTATGTGCCGTGCTTGTGTGCACCACGTTAGAGGCTACTAGGAGAGGAAGGTGGTTGACTCTCGCTTGCCTTCCCAAGTGCCCTTAGCAGTCGGAAGGAGCAAGCTGAAGCACTGCTGCTTGTGCTGCTCCTTGGTTCCCTTGCAGCCCGCTCTGAAAGCATTGGCGGTCACTTCTAGGCGCCGAGTTGCACACACACAGCACCACGCTAAGTGCCGCGGAGAAGGGAAATCCAGAGTGCAGCGAGGAGCTGGACGTGGCTTACGTGCAGTAAGGAGAAGGTGAACCTAAGCACAGCCTCTTCAATCTGGCCGCCTCTGCTCTGGTAGCAACTTTTGCAAGACGGCAAAGGGAGACGCGAGTATGTAGAACGGAGGGCAGCGAGACGCCGTGTGTTATGCGCCCTTTCAGGGCTGCTGACAAGGGGCTACTTTAAGAACGCCTTCTTCGTCCTCGCGTCCTTCTCGCTTCGCTCTAGCTGCAAGGAGTACAGCACAGCGAAGGAGTGAGGACGGGCACTGCCCCAGCTTTTGCCCTGGCGTGCAACGGCTGTGTGCTGCTTTTCCAAGCAGCAAGAGCACTGAGAAGTGAAAGCGATTGTGAAGGAGCTCTTTGGCTGCTCGTGTGCTCTTCGCTGCACTGCGCCGCTCGCAAGCGGCTTCGTTCTTCGGCGTCTGCCGTCCGGAGAGAGCTGAACTCCAGCGGTCAGTTTCAGCTCTGCCCAACAGCGTGCTCTCAGTTCTGCGGACAAGCACGCCCTGTTGCCTTGGCTCCGAGTGCAAAGTCCTTAGCGAGCACTCACTCAGTGCAATGCACCCAGAAAGACGCTCTCGCTCGTCTTTCAAGGAGCGATTCCTAACAGCAGAAGCAGCAGAGGCACAAACTGGATGACGAGAAGGGACAATGTAGAACACGTCTCTGTCCTGGCACATTGTCGTGTGCGATACGTCCCTCCGGGTCTTCGGTCCTTGCGAAGCTCTATGTACTGCGAGCGCTGCTACTTGAAGCTGAGAAGGACCGCGGAGCTAGCGGCGAATTCGGAGAGCGCTAAGCACGAAGTCAAGAAGCGAGACGTGTCCCTGCAACGCGGTGCTAAGAGCAGCTTCCTCGCGGCGGGGGCGAGCTCCGGCCACGAGACATTCTCGTCCTAGCAACGGATCTCTGTGAAAGGGCGTAGGCGAAAAGCTTTCGATTTCCATTCGAACTGCGAGAAAGGCAGACTGTTACACGGAGCTCTGAGAACAAAGGTGCACGCCCTAGGCGGGCTTGGGCAGAAGCAGCGTTCTCGAGCTCTTGGCTGCCCGCACACTGCTGGGTATGTGGCGCCCCTGCGGCGGCTTCTGGCCGCCGACAAGTGAAAGCGGAGCAAGGCGTGGGCGAGGGCGAGGGCGGTGAACGAAGCGGCTATGTGCCGTGCTTGTGTGCACCACGTTAGAGGCTACTAGGAGAGGAAGGTGGTTGACTCTCGCTTGCCTTCCCAAGTGCCCTTAGCAGTCGGAAGGAGCAAGCTGAAGCACTGCTGCTTGTGCTGCTCCTTGGTTCCCTTGCAGCCCGCTCTGAAAGCATTGGCGGTCACTTCTAGGCGCCGAGTTGCACACACACAGCACCACGCTAAGTGCCGCGGAGAAGGGAAATCCAGAGTGCAGCGAGGAGCTTGACGTGGCTTACGTGCAGTAAGGAGAAGGTGAACCTAAGCACAGCCTCTTCAATCTGGCCGCCTCTGCTCTGGTAGCAACTTTTGCAAGACGGCAAAGGGAGACGCGAGTATGTAGAACGGAGGGCAGCGAGACGCCGTGTGTTATGCGCCCTTTCAGGGCTGCTGACAAGGGGCTACTTTAAGAACGCCTTCTTCGTCCTCGCGTCCTTCTCGCTTCGCTCTAGCTGCAAGGAGTACAGCACAGCGAAGGAGTGAGGACGGGCACTGCCCCAGCTTTTGCCCTGGCGTGCAACGGCTGTGTGCTGCTTTTCCAAGCAGCAAGAGCACTGAGAAGTGAAAGCGATTGTGAAGGAGCTCTTTGGCTGCTCGTGTGCTCTTCGCTGCACTGCGCCGCTCGCAAGCGGCTTCGTTCTTCGGCGTCTGCCGTCCGGAGAGAGCTGAACTGCAGCGGTCAGTTTCAGCTCTGCCCAACAGCGTGCTCTCAGTTCTGCGGACAAGCACGCCCTGTTGCCTTGGCTCCGAGTGCAAAGTCCTTAGCGAGCACTCACTCAGTGCAATGCACCCAGAAAGACGCTCTCGCTCGTCTTTCAAGGAGCGATTCCTAACAGCAGAAGCAGCAGAGGCACAAACTGGATGACGAGAAGGGACAATGTAGAACACGTCTCTGTCCTGGCACATTGTCGTGTGCGATACGTCCCTCCGGGTCTTCGGTCCTTGCGAAGCTCTATGTACTGCGAGCGCAGCTACTTGAAGCTGAGACGGACCGCGGAGCTAGCAGCGAATTCGGAGAGCGCTAAGCACGAAGTCAAGAAGCGAGACGTGTCCCTGCAACGCGGTGCTAAGAGCAGCTTCCTCGCGGCGGGGGCGAGCTCCGGCCACAAGACAGTCTCGTCCTAGCAACGGATCTCTGTGAAGGGCGTAGGCGAAAAGCTTTCGATTTCCATTCGAACTGCGAGAAAGGCAGACTGTTACACGGAGCTCTGAGAACAAAGGTGCACGCCCTAGGCGGGCTTGGGCAGAAGCAGCGTTCTCGAGCGCTTGGCTGCCGGCACACTGCTGGGTATGTGGCGCCCCTGCGGCGGCTTCTGGCCGCCGGCAAGTGAAAGCGGAGCCAGGCGTGGGCGAGGGCGGTGAACGAAGCGGCTATGTGCCGTGCTTGTGTGCACCACGTTAGAGGCTACTAGGAGAGGAAGGTGGTTGACTCTCGCTTGCCTTCCCAAGTGCCCTTAGCAGTCGGAAGGAGCAAGCTGAAGCACTGCTGCTTGTGCTGCTCCTTGGTTCCCTTGCAGCCCGCTCTGAAAGCATTGGCGGTCACTTCTAGGCGCCGAGTTGCACACACACAGCACCACGCTAAGTGCCGCGGAGAAGGGAAATCCAGAGTGCAGCGAGGAGCTTGACGTGGCTTACGTGCAGTAAGGAGAAGGTGAACCTAAGCACAGCCTCTTCAATCTGGCCGCCTCTGCTCTGGTAGCAACTTTTGCAAGACGGCAAAGGGAGACGCGAGTATGTAGAACGGAGGGCAGCGAGACGCCGTGTGTTATGCGCCCTTTCAGGGCTGCTGACAAGGGGCTACTTTAAGAACGCCTTCTTCGTCCTCGCGTCCTTCTCGCTTCGCTCTAGCTGCAAGGAGTACAGCACAGCGAAGGAGTGAGGACGGGCACTGCCCCAGCTTTTGCCCTGGCGTGCAACGGCTGTGTGCTGCTTTTCCAAGCAGCAAGAGCACTGAGAAGTGAAAGCGATTGTGAAGGAGCTCTTTGGCTGCTCGTGTGCTCTTCGCTGCACTGCGCTGCTCGCAAGCGGCTTCGTTCTTCGGCGTCTGCCGTCCGGAGAGAGCTGAACTCCAGCGGTCAGTTTCAGCTCTGCCCAACAGCGTGCTCTCAGTTCTGCGGACAAGCACGCCCTGTTGCCTTGGCTCCGAGTGCAAAGTCCTTAGCGAGCACTCACTCAGTGCAATGCACCCAGAAAGACGCTCTCGCTCGTCTTTCAAGGAGCGATTCCTAACAGCACAAGCAGCAGAGGCACAAACTGCATGACGAGAAGGGACAATGTAGAACACGTCTCTGTCCTGGCACATTGTCGTGTGCGATACGTCCCTCCGGGTCTTCGGTCCTTGCGAAGCTCTATGTACTGCGAGCGCAGCTACTTGAAGCTGAGACGGACCGCGGAGCTAGCAGCGAATTCGGAGAGCGCTAAGCACGAAGTCAAGAAGCGAGACGTGTCCCTGCAACGCGGTGCTAAGAGCAGCTTCCTCGCGGCGGGGGCGAGCTCCGGCCACAAGACAGTCTCGTCCTAGCAACGGATCTCTGTGAAGGGCGTAGGCGAAAAGCTTTCGATTTCCATTCGAACTGCGAGAAAGGCAGACTGTTACACGGAGCTCTGAGAACAAAGGTGCACGCCCTAGGCGGGCTTGGGCAGAAGCAGCGTTCTCGAGCTCTTGGCTGCCCGCACACTGCTGGGTATGTGGCGCCCCTGCGGCGGCTTCTGGCCGCCGACAAGTGAAAGCGGAGCAAGGCGTGGGCGAGGGCGAGGGCGGTGAACGAAGCGGCTATGTGCCGTGCTTGTGTGCACCACGTTAGAGGCTACTAGGAGAGGAAGGTGGTTGACTCTCGCTTGCCTTCCCAAGTGCCCTTAGCAGTCGGAAGGAGCAAGCTGAAGCACTGCTGCTTGTGCTGCTCCTTGGTTCCCTTGCAGCCCGCTCTGAAAGCATTGGCGGTCACTTCTAGGCGCCGAGTTGCACACACACAGCACCACGCTAAGTGCCGCGGAGAAGGGAAATCCAGAGTGCAGCGAGGAGCTGGACGTGGCTTACGTGCAGTAAGGAGAAGGTGAACCTAAGCACAGCCTCTTCAATCTGGCCGCCTCTGCTCTGGTAGCAACTTTTGCAAGACGGCAAAGGGAGACGCGAGTATGTAGAACGGAGGGCAGCGAGACGCCGTGTGTTATGCGCCCTTTCAGGGCTGCTGACAAGGGGCTACTTTAAGAACGCCTTCTTCGTCCTCGCGTCCTTCTCGCTTCGCTCTAGCTGCAAGGAGTACAGCACAGCGAAGGAGTGAGGACGGGCACTGCCCCAGCTTTTGCCCTGGCGTGCAACGGCTGTGTGCTGCTTTTCCAAGCAGCAAGAGCACTGAGAAGTGAAAGCGATTGTGAAGGAGCTCTTTGGCTGCTCGTGTGCTCTTCGCTGCACTGCGCCGCTCGCAAGCGGCTTCGTTCTTCGGCGTCTGCCGTCCGGAGAGAGCTGAACTCCAGCGGTCAGTTTCAGCTCTGCCCAACAGCGTGCTCTCAGTTCTGCGGACAAGCACGCCCTGTTGCCTTGGCTCCGAGTGCAAAGTCCTTAGCGAGCACTCACTCAGTGCAATGCACCCAGAAAGACGCTCTCGCTCGTCTTTCAAGGAGCGATTCCTAACAGCAGAAGCAGCAGAGGCACAAACTGGATGACGAGAAGGGACAATGTAGAACACGTCTCTGTCCTGGCACATTGTCGTGTGCGATACGTCCCTCCGGGTCTTCGGTCCTTGCGAAGCTCTATGTACTGCGAGCGCTGCTACTTGAAGCTGAGAAGGACCGCGGAGCTAGCGGCGAATTCGGAGAGCGCTAAGCACGAAGTCAAGAAGCGAGACGTGTCCCTGCAACGCGGTGCTAAGAGCAGCTTCCTCGCGGCGGGGGCGAGCTCCGGCCACGAGACATTCTCGTCCTAGCAACGGATCTCTGTGAAAGGGCGTAGGCGAAAAGCTTTCGATTTCCATTCGAACTGCGAGAAAGGCAGACTGTTACACGGAGCTCTGAGAACAAAGGTGCACGCCCTAGGCGGGCTTGGGCAGAAGCAGCGTTCTCGAGCTCTTGGCTGCCCGCACACTGCTGGGTATGTGGCGCCCCTGCGGCGGCTTCTGGCCGCCGACAAGTGAAAGCGGAGCAAGGCGTGGGCGAGGGCGAGGGCGGTGAACGAAGCGGCTATGTGCCGTGCTTGTGTGCACCACGTTAGAGGCTACTAGGAGAGGAAGGTGGTTGACTCTCGCTTGCCTTCCCAAGTGCCCTTAGCAGTCGGAAGGAGCAAGCTGAAGCACTGCTGCTTGTGCTGCTCCTTGGTTCCCTTGCAGCCCGCTCTGAAAGCATTGGCGGTCACTTCTAGGCGCCGAGTTGCACACACACAGCACCACGCTAAGTGCCGCGGAGAAGGGAAATCCAGAGTGCAGCGAGGAGCTTGACGTGGCTTACGTGCAGTAAGGAGAAGGTGAACCTAAGCACAGCCTCTTCAATCTGGCCGCCTCTGCTCTGGTAGCAACTTTTGCAAGACGGCAAAGGGAGACGCGAGTATGTAGAACGGAGGGCAGCGAGACGCCGTGTGTTATGCGCCCTTTCAGGGCTGCTGACAAGCGGCTACTTTAAGAACGCCTTCTTCGTCCTCGCGTCCTTCTCGCTTCGCTCTAGCTGCAAGGAGTACAGCACAGCGAAGGAGTGAGGACGGGCACTGCCCCAGCTTTTGCCCTGGCGTGCAACGGCTGTGTGCTGCTTTTCCAAGCAGCAAGAGCACTGAGAAGTGAAAGCGATTGTGAAGGAGCTCTTTGGCTGCTCGTGTGCTCTTCGCTGCACTGCGCCGCTCGCAAGCGGCTTCGTTCTTCGGCGTCTGCCGTCCGGAGAGAGCTGAACTGCAGCGGTCAGTTTCAGCTCTGCCCAACAGCGTGCTCTCAGTTCTGCGGACAAGCACGCCCTGTTGCCTTGGCTCCGAGTGCAAAGTCCTTAGCGAGCACTCACTCAGTGCAATGCACCCAGAAAGACGCTCTCGCTCGTCTTTCAAGGAGCGATTCCTAACAGCAGAAGCAGCAGAGGCACAAACTGGATGACGAGAAGGGACAATGTAGAACACGTCTCTGTCCTGGCACATTGTCGTGTGCGATACGTCCCTCCGGGTCTTCGGTCCTTGCGAAGCTCTATGTACTGCGAGCGCTGCTACTTGAAGCTGAGAAGGACCGCGGAGCTAGCGGCGAATTCGGAGAGCGCTAAGCACGAAGTCAAGAAGCGAGACGTGTCCCTGCAACGCGGTGCTAAGAGCAGCTTCCTCGCGGCGGGGGCGAGCTCCGGCCACGAGACATTCTCGTCCTAGCAACGGATCTCTGTGAAGGGCGTAGGCGAAAAGCTTTCGATTTCCATTCGAACTGCGAGAAAGGCAGACTGTTACACGGAGCTCTGAGAACAAAGGTGCACGCCCTAGGCGGGCTTGGGCAGAAGCAGCGTTCTCGAGCTCTTGGCTGCCCGCACACTGCTGGGTATGTGGCGCCCCTGCGGCGGCTTCTGGCCGCCGACAAGTGAAAGCGGAGCAAGGCGTGGGCGAGGGCGAGGGCGGTGAACGAAGCGGCTATGTGCCGTGCTTGTGTGCACCACGTTAGAGGCTACTAGGAGAGGAAGGTGGTTGACTCTCGCTTGCCTTCCCAAGTGCCCTTAGCAGTCGGAAGGAGCAAGCTGAAGCACTGCTGCTTGTGCTGCTCCTTGGTTCCCTTGCAGCCCGCTCTGAAAGCATTGGCGGTCACTTCTAGGCGCCGAGTTGCACACACACAGCACCACGCTAAGTGCCGCGGAGAAGGGAAATCCAGAGTGCAGCGAGGAGCTTGACGTGGCTTACGTGCAGTAAGGAGAAGGTGAACCTAAGCACAGCCTCTTCAATCTGGCCGCCTCTGCTCTGGTAGCAACTTTTGCAAGACGGCAAAGGGAGACGCGAGTATGTAGAACGGAGGGCAGCGAGACGCCGTGTGTTATGCGCCCTTTCAGGGCTGCTGACAAGGGGCTACTTTAAGAACGCCTTCTTCGTCCTCGCGTCCTTCTCGCTTCGCTCTAGCTGCAAGGAGTACAGCACAGCGAAGGAGTGAGGACGGGCACTGCCCCAGCTTTTGCCCTGGCGTGCAACGGCTGTGTGCTGCTTTTCCAAGCAGCAAGAGCACTGAGAAGTGAAAGCGATTGTGAAGGAGCTCTTTGGCTGCTCGTGTGCTCTTCGCTGCACTGCGCCGCTCGCAAGCGGCTTCGTTCTTCGGCGTCTGCCGTCCGGAGAGAGCTGAACTGCAGCGGTCAGTTTCAGCTCTGCCCAACAGCGCGCTCTCAGTTCTGCGGACAAGCACGCCCTGTTGCCTTGGCTCCGAGTGCAAAGTCCTTAGCGAGCACTCACTCAGTGCAATGCACCCAGAAAGACGCTCTCGCTCGTCTTTCAAGGAGCGATTCCTAACAGCAGAAGCAGCAGAGGCACAAACTGGATGACGAGAAGGGACAATGTAGAACACGTTTCTGTCCTGGCACATTGTCGTGTGCGATACGTCCCTCCGGGTCTTCGGTCCTTGCGAAGCTCTATGTACTGCGAGCGCAGCTACTTGAAGCTGAGAAGGACCGCGGAGCTAGCAGCGAATTCGGAGAGCGCTAAGCACGAAGTCAAGAAGCGAGACGTGTCCCTGCAACGCGGTGCTAAGAGCAGCTTCCTCGCGGCGGGGGCGAGCTCCGGCCACAAGACATTCTCGTCCTAGCAACGGATCTCTGTGAAGGGCGTAGGCGAAAAGCTTTCGATTTCCATTCGAACTGCGAGAAAGGCAGACTGTTACACGGAGCTCTGAGAACAAAGGTGCACGCCCTAGGCGGGCTTGGGCAGAAGCAGCGTTCTCGAGCGCTTGGCTGCCCGCACACTGCTGGGTATGTGGCGCCCCTGCGGCGGCTTCTGGCCGCCGACAAGTGAAAGCGGAGCAAGGCGTGGGCGAGGGCGAGGGCGGTGAACGAAGCGGCTATGTGCCGTGCTTGTGTGCACCACGTTAGAGGCTACTAGGAGAGGAAGGTGGTTGACTCTCGCTTGCCTTCCCAAGTGCCCTTAGCAGTCGGAAGGAGCAAGCTGAAGCACTGCTGCTTGTGCTGCTCCTTGGTTCCCTTGCAGCCCGCTCTGAAAGCATTGGCGGTCACTTCTAGGCGCCGAGTTGCACACACACAGCACCACGCTAAGTGCCGCGGAGAAGGGAAATCCAGAGTGCAGCGAGGAGCTGGACGTGGCTTACGTGCAGTAAGGAGAAGGTGAACCTAAGCACAGCCTCTTCAATCTGGCCGCCTCTGCTCTGGTAGCAACTTTTGCAAGACGGCAAAGGGAGACGCGAGTATGTAGAACGGAGGGCAGCGAGACGCCGTGTGTTATGCGCCCTTTCAGGGCTGCTGACAAGGGGCTACTTTAAGAACGCCTTCTTCGTCCTCGCGTCCTTCTCGCTTCGCTCTAGCTGCAAGGAGTACAGCACAGCGAAGGAGTGAGGACGGGCACTGCCCCAGCTTTTGCCCTGGCGTGCAACGGCTGTGTGCTGCTTTTCCAAGCAGCAAGAGCACTGAGAAGTGAAAGCGATTGTGAAGGAGCTCTTTGGCTGCTCGTGTGCTCTTCGCTGCACTGCGCCGCTCGCAAGCGGCTTCGTTCTTCGGCGTCTGCCGTCCGGAGAGAGCTGAACTGCAGCGGTCAGTTTCAGCTCTGCCCAACAGCGTGCTCTCAGTTCTGCGGACAAGCACGCCCTGTTGCCTTGGCTCCGAGTGCAAAGTCCTTAGCGAGCACTCACTCAGTGCAATGCACCCAGAAAGACGCTCTCGCTCGTCTTTCAAGGAGCGATTCCTAACAGCAGAAGCAGCAGAGGCACAAACTGGATGACGAGAAGGGACAATGTAGAACACGTCTCTGTCCTGGCACATTGTCGTGTGCGATACATCCCTCCGGGTCTTCGGTCCTTGCGAAGCTCTATGTACTGCGAGCGCAGCTACTTGAAGCTGAGACGGACCGCGGAGCTAGCAGCGAATTCGGAGAGCGCTAAGCACGAAGTCAAGAAGCGAGACGTGTCCCTGCAACGCGGTGCTAAGAGCAGCTTCCTCGCGGCGGGGGCGAGCTCCGGCCACAAGACAGTCTCGTCCTAGCAACGGATCTCTGTGAAGGGCGTAGGCGAAAAGCTTTCGATTTCCATTCGAACTGCGAGAAAGGCAGACTGTTACACGACGGATCTCTGTGAAGGGCGTAGGCGAAAAGCTTTCGATTTCCATTCGAACTGCGAGAAAGGCAGACTGTTACACGGAGCTCTGAGAACAAAGGTGCACGCCCTAGGCGGGCTTGGGCAGAAGCAGCGTTCTCGAGCTCTTGGCTGCCCGCACACTGCTGAGTATGTGGCGCCCCTGCGGCGGCTTCTGGCCGCCGGCAAGTGAAAGCGGAGCAAGGCGTGGGCGAGGGCGAGGGCGGTGAACGAAGCGGCTATGTGCCGTGCTTGTGTGCACCACGTTAGAGGCTACTAGGAGAGGAAGGTGGTTGACTCTCGCTTGCCTTCCCAAGTGCCCTTAGCAGTCGGAAGGAGCAAGCTGAAGCACTGCTGCTTGTGCTGCTCCTTGGTTCCCTTGCAGCCCGCTCTGAAAGCATTGGCGGTCACTTCTAGGCGCCGAGTTGCACACACACAGCACCACGCTAAGTGCCGCGGAGAAGGGAAATCCAGAGTGCAGCGAGGAGCTTGACGTGGCTTACGTGCAGTAAGGAGAAGGTGAACCTAAGCACAGCCTCTTCAATCTGGCCGCCTCTGCTCTGGTAGCAACTTTTGCAAGACGGCAAAGGGAGACGCGAGTATGTAGAACGGAGGGCAGCGAGACGCCGTGTGTTATGCGCCCTTTCAGGGCTGCTGACAAGGGGCTACTTTAAGAACGCCTTCTTCGTCCTCGCGTCCTTCTCGCTTCGCTCTAGCTGCAAGGAGTACAGCACAGCGAAGGAGTGAGGACGGGCACTGCCCCAGCTTTTGCCCTGGCGTGCAACGGCTGTGTGCTGCTTTTCCAAGCAGCAAGAGCACTGAGAAGTGAAAGCGATTGTGAAGGAGCTCTTTGGCTGCTCGTGTGCTCTTCGCTGCACTGCGCCGCTCGCAAGCGGCTTCGTTCTTCGGCGTCTGCCGTCCGGAGAGAGCTGAACTGCAGCGGTCAGTTTCAGCTCTGCCCAACAGCGCGCTCTCAGTTCTGCGGACAAGCACGCCCTGTTGCCTTGGCTCCGAGTGCAAAGTCCTTAGCGAGCACTCACTCAGTGCAATGCACCCAGAAAGACGCTCTCGCTCGTCTTTCAAGGAGCGATTCCTAACAGCAGAAGCAGCAGAGGCACAAACTGGATGACGAGAAGGGACAATGTAGAACACGTCTCTGTCCTGGCACATTGTCGTGTGCGATACATCCCTCCGGGTCTTCGGTCCTTGCGAAGCTCTATGTACTGCGAGCGCAGCTACTTGAAGCTGAGACGGACCGCGGAGCTAGCAGCGAATTCGGAGAGCGCTAAGCACGAAGTCAAGAAGCGAGACGTGTCCCTGCAACGCGGTGCTAAGAGCAGCTTCCTCGCGGCGGGGGCGAGCTCCGGCCACAAGACAGTCTCGTCCTAGCAACGGATCTCTGTGAAGGGCGTAGGCGAAAAGCTTTCGATTTCCATTCGAACTGCGAGAAAGGCAGACTGTTACACGGAGCTCTGAGAACAAAGGTGCACGCCCTAGGCGGGCTTGGGCAGAAGCAGCGTTCTCGAGCGCTTGGCTGCCCGCACACTGCTGGGTATGTGGCGCCCCTGCGGCGGCTTCTGGCCGCCGACAAGTGAAAGCGGAGCAAGGCGTGGGCGAGGGCGAGGGCGGTGAACGAAGCGGCTATGTGCCGTGCTTGTGTGCACCACGTTAGAGGCTACTAGGAGAGGAAGGTGGTTGACACTCGCTTGCCTTCCCAAGTGCCCTTAGCAGTCGGAAGGAGCAAGCTGAAGCACTGCTGCTTGTGCTGCTCCTTGGTTCCCTTGCAGCCCGCTCTGAAAGCATTGGCGGTCACTTCTAGGCGCCGAGTTGCACACACACAGCACCACGCTAAGTGCCGCGGAGAAGGGAAATCCAGAGTGCAGCGAGGAGCTTGACGTGGCTTACGTGCAGTAAGGAGAAGGTGAACCTAAGCACAGCCTCTTCAATCTGGCCGCCTCTGCTCTGGTAGCAACTTTTGCAAGACGGCAAAGGGAGACGCGAGTATGTAGAACGGAGGGCAGCGAGACGCCGTGTGTTATGCGCCCTTTCAGGGCTGCTGACAAGGGGCTACTTTAAGAACGCCTTCTTCGTCCTCGCGTCCTTCTCGCTTCGCTCTAGCTGCAAGGAGTACAGCACAGCGAAGGAGTGAGGACGGGCACTGCCCCAGCTTTTGCCCTGGCGTGCAACGGCTGTGTGCTGCTTTTCCAAGCAGCAAGAGCACTGAGAAGTGAAAGCGATTGTGAAGGAGCTCTTTGGCTGCTCGTGTGCTCTTCGCTGCACTGCGCCGCTCGCAAGCGGCTTCGTTCTTCGGCGTCTGCCGTCCGGAGAGAGCTGAACTCCAGCGGTCAGTTTCAGCTCTGCCCAACAGCGCGCTCTCAGTTCTGCGGACAAGCACGCCCTGTTGCCTTGGCTCCGAGTGCAAAGTCCTTAGCGAGCACTCACTCAGTGCAATGCACCCAGAAAGACGCTCTCGCTCGTCTTTCAAGGAGCGATTCCTAACAGCAGAAGCAGCAGAGGCACAAACTGGATGACGAGAAGGGACAATGTAGAACACGTTTCTGTCCTGGCACATTGTCGTGTGCGATACGTCCCTCCGGGTCTTCGGTCCTTGCGAAGCTCTATGTACTGCGAGCGCAGCTACTTGAAGCTGAGACGGACCGCGGAGCTAGCAGCGAATTCGGAGAGCGCTAAGCACGAAGTCAAGAAGCGAGACGTGTCCCTGCAACGCGGTGCTAAGAGCAGCTTCCTCGCGGCGGGGGCGAGCTCCGGCCACGAGACATTCTCGTCCTAGCAACGGATCTCTGTGAAGGGCGTAGGCGAAAAGCTTTCGATTTCCATTCGAACTGCGAGAAAGGCAGACTGTTACACGGAGCTCTGAGAACAAAGGTGCACGCCCTAGGCGGGCTTGGGCAGAAGCAGCGTTCTCGAGCGCTTGGCTGCCCGCACACTGCTGGGTATGTGGCGCCCCTGCGGCGGCTTCTGGCCGCCGACAAGTGAAAGCGGAGCAAGGCGTGGGCGAGGGCGAGGGCGGTGAACGAAGCGGCTATGTGCCGTGCTTGTGTGCACCACGTTAGAGGCTACTAGGAGAGGAAGGTGGTTGACACTCGCTTGCCTTCCCAAGTGCCCTTAGCAGTCGGAAGGAGCAAGCTGAAGCACTGCTGCTTGTGCTGCTCCTTGGTTCCCTTGCAGCCCGCTCTGAAAGCATTGGCGGTCACTTCTAGGCGCCGAGTTGCACACACACAGCACCACGCTAAGTGCCGCGGAGAAGGGAAATCCAGAGTGCAGCGAGGAGCTTGACGTGGCTTACGTGCAGTAAGGAGAAGGTGAACCTAAGCACAGCCTCTTCAATCTGGCCGCCTCTGCTCTGGTAGCAACTTTTGCAAGACGGCAAAGGGAGACGCGAGTATGTAGAACGGAGGGCAGCGAGACGCCGTGTGTTATGCGCCCTTTCAGGGCTGCTGACAAGGGGCTACTTTAAGAACGCCTTCTTCGTCCTCGCGTCCTTCTCGCTTCGCTCTAGCTGCAAGGAGTACAGCACAGCGAAGGAGTGAGGACGGGCACTGCCCCAGCTTTTGCCCTGGCGTGCAACGGCTGTGTGCTGCTTTTCCAAGCAGCAAGAGCACTGAGAAGTGAAAGCGATTGTGAAGGAGCTCTTTGGCTGCTCGTGTGCTCTTCGCTGCACTGCGCCGCTCGCAAGCGGCTTCGTTCTTCGGCGTCTGCCGTCCGGAGAGAGCTGAACTGCAGCGGTCAGTTTCAGCTCTGCCCAACAGCGCGCTCTCAGTTCTGCGGACAAGCACGCCCTGTTGCCTTGGCTCCGAGTGCAAAGTCCTTAGCGAGCACTCACTCAGTGCAATGCACCCAGAAAGACGCTCTCGCTCGTCTTTCAAGGAGCGATTCCTAACAGCAGAAGCAGCAGAGGCACAAACTGGATGACGAGAAGGGACAATGTAGAACACGTCTCTGTCCTGGCACATTGTCGTGTGCGATACATCCCTCCGGGTCTTCGGTCCTTGCGAAGCTCTATGTACTGCGAGCGCAGCTACTTGAAGCTGAGACGGACCGCGGAGCTAGCAGCGAATTCGGAGAGCGCTAAGCACGAAGTCAAGAAGCGAGACGTGTCCCTGCAACGCGGTGCTAAGAGCAGCTTCCTCGCGGCGGGGGCGAGCTCCGGCCACAAGACAGTCTCATCCTAGCAACGGATCTCTGTGAAGGGCGTAGGCGAAAAGCTTTCGATTTCCATTCGAACTGCGAGAAAGGCAGACTGTTACACGGAGCTCTGAGAACAAAGGTGCACGCCCTAGGCGGGCTTGGGCAGAAGCAGCGTTCTCGAGCTCTTGGCTGCCCGCACACTGCTGAGTATGTGGCGCCCCTGCGGCGGCTTCTGGCCGCCGGCAAGTGAAAGCGGAGCAAGGCGTGGGCGAGGGCGAGGGCGGTGAACGAAGCGGCTATGTGCCGTGCTTGTGTGCACCACGTTAGAGGCTACTAGGAGAGGAAGGTGGTTGACTCTCGCTTGCCTTCCCAAGTGCCCTTAGCAGTCGGAAGGAGCAAGCTGAAGCACTGCTGCTTGTGCTGCTCCTTGGTTCCCTTGCAGCCCGCTCTGAAAGCATTGGCGGTCACTTCTAGGCGCCGAGTTGCACACACACAGCACCACGCTAAGTGCCGCGGAGAAGGGAAATCCAGAGTGCAGCGAGGAGCTTGACGTGGCTTACGTGCAGTAAGGAGAAGGTGAACCTAAGCACAGCCTCTTCAATCTGGCCGCCTCTGCTCTGGTAGCAACTTTTGCAAGACGGCAAAGGGAGACGCGAGTATGTAGAACGGAGGGCAGCGAGACGCCGTGTGTTATGCGCCCTTTCAGGGCTGCTGACAAGGGGCTACTTTAAGAACGCCTTCTTCGTCCTCGCGTCCTTCTCGCTTCGCTCTAGCTGCAAGGAGTACAGCACAGCGAAGGAGTGAGGACGGGCACTGCCCCAGCTTTTGCCCTGGCGTGCAACGGCTGTGTGCTGCTTTTCCAAGCAGCAAGAGCACTGAGAAGTGAAAGCGATTGTGAAGGAGCTCTTTGGCTGCTCGTGTGCTCTTCGCTGCACTGCGCCGCTCGCAAGCGGCTTCGTTCTTCGGCGTCTGCCGTCCGGAGAGAGCTGAACTGCAGCGGTCAGTTTCAGCTCTGCCCAACAGCGTGCTCTCAGTTCTGCGGACAAGCACGCCCTGTTGCCTTGGCTCCGAGTGCAAAGTCCTTAGCGAGCACTCACTCAGTGCAATGCACCCAGAAAGACGCTCTCGCTCGTCTTTCAAGGAGCGATTCCTAACAGCAGAAGCAGCAGAGGCACAAACTGGATGACGAGAAGGGACAATGTAGAACACGTCTCTGTCCTGGCACATTGTCGTGTGCGATACGTCCCTCCGGGTCTTCGGTCCTTGCGAAGCTCTATGTACTGCGAGCGCAGCTACTTGAAGCTGAGACGGACCGCGGAGCTAGCAGCGAATTCGGAGAGCGCTAAGCACGAAGTCAAGAAGCGAGACGTGTCCCTGCAACGCGGTGCTAAGAGCAGCTTCCTCGCGGCGGGGGCGAGCTCCGGCCACGAGACAGTCTCGTCCTAGCAACGGATCTCTGTGAAGGGCGTAGGCGAAAAGCTTTCGATTTCCATTCGAACTGCGAGAAAGGCAGACTGTTACACGGAGCTCTGAGAACAAAGGTGCACGCCCTAGGCGGGCTTGGGCAGAAGCAGCGTTCTCGAGCTCTTGGCTGCCCGCACACTGCTGAGTATGTGGCGCCCCTGCGGCGGCTTCTGGCCGCCGGCAAGTGAAAGCGGAGCAAGGCGTGGGCGAGGGCGAGGGCGGTGAACGAAGCGGCTATGTGCCGTGCTTGTGTGCACCACGTTAGAGGCTACTAGGAGAGGAAGGTGGTTGACTCTCGCTTGCCTTCCCAAGTGCCCTTAGCAGTCGGAAGGAGCAAGCTGAAGCACTGCTGCTTGTGCTGCTCCTTGGTTCCCTTGCAGCCCGCTCTGAAAGCATTGGCGGTCACTTCTAGGCGCCGAGTTGCACACACACAGCACCACGCTAAGTGCCGCGGAGAAGGGAAATCCAGAGTGCAGCGAGGAGCTTGACGTGGCTTACGTGCAGTAAGGAGAAGGTGAACCTAAGCACAGCCTCTTCAATCTGGCCGCCTCTGCTCTGGTAGCAACTTTTGCAAGACGGCAAAGGGAGACGCGAGTATGTAGAACGGAGGGCAGCGAGACGCCGTGTGTTATGCGCCCTTTCAGGGCTGCTGACAAGGGGCTACTTTAAGAACGCCTTCTTCGTCCTCGCGTCCTTCTCGCTTCGCTCTAGCTGCAAGGAGTACAGCACAGCGAAGGAGTGAGGACGGGCACTGCCCCAGCTTTTGCCCTGGCGTGCAACGGCTGTGTGCTGCTTTTCCAAGCAGCAAGAGCACTGAGAAGTGAAAGCGATTGTGAAGGAGCTCTTTGGCTGCTCGTGTGCTCTTCGCTGCACTGCGCCGCTCGCAAGCGGCTTCGTTCTTCGGCGTCTGCCGTCCGGAGAGAGCTGAACTGCAGCGGTCAGTTTCAGCTCTGCCCAACAGCGTGCTCTCAGTTCTGCGGACAAGCACGCCCTGTTGCCTTGGCTCCGAGTGCAAAGTCCTTAGCGAGCACTCACTCAGTGCAATGCACCCAGAAAGACGCTCTCGCTCGTCTTTCAAGGAGCGATTCCTAACAGCAGAAGCAGCAGAGGCACAAACTGGATGACGAGAAGGGACAATGTAGAACACGTCTCTGTCCTGGCACATTGTCGTGTGCGATACATCCCTCCGGGTCTTCGGTCCTTGCGAAGCTCTATGTACTGCGAGCGCAGCTACTTGAAGCTGAGACGGACCGCGGAGCTAGCAGCGAATTCGGAGAGCGCTAAGCACGAAGTCAAGAAGCGAGACGTGTCCCTGCAACGCGGTGCTAAGAGCAGCTTCCTCGCGGCGGGGGCGAGCTCCGGCCACGAGACAGTCTCGTCCTAGCAACGGATCTCTGTGAAGGGCGTAGGCGAAAAGCTTTCGATTTCCATTCGAACTGCGAGAAAGGCAGACTGTTACACGGAGCTCTGAGAACAAAGGTGCACGCCCTAGGCGGGCTTGTGCAGAAGCAGCGTTCTCGAGCTCTTGGCTGCCCGCACACTGCTGGGTATGTGGCGCCCCTGCGGCGGCTTCTGGCCGCCGACAAGTGAAAGCGGAGCAAGGCGTGGGCGAGGGCGAGGGCGGTGAACGAAGCGGCTATGTGCCGTGCTTGTGTGCACCACGTTAGAGGCTACTAGGAGAGGAAGGTGGTTGACTCTCGCTTGCCTTCCCAAGTGCCCTTAGCAGTCGGAAGGAGCAAGCTGAAGCACTGCTGCTTGTGCTGCTCCTTGGTTCCCTTGCAGCCCGCTCTGAAAGCATTGGCGGTCACTTCTAGGCGCCGAGTTGCACACACACAGCACCACGCTAAGTGCCGCGGAGAAGGGAAATCCAGAGTGCAGCGAGGAGCTGGACGTGGCTTACGTGCAGTAAGGAGAAGGTGAACCTAAGCACAGCCTCTTCAATCTGGCCGCCTCTGCTCTGGTAGCAACTTTTGCAAGACGGCAAAGGGAGACGCGAGTATGTAGAACGGAGGGCAGCGAGACGCCGTGTGTTATGCGCCCTTTCAGGGCTGCTGACAAGGGGCTACTTTAAGAACGCCTTCTTCGTCCTCGCGTCCTTCTCGCTTCGCTCTAGCTGCAAGGAGTACAGCACAGCGAAGGAGTGAGGACGGGCACTGCCCCAGCTTTTGCCCTGGCGTGCAACGGTTGTGTGCTGCTTTTCCAAGCAGCAAGAGCACTGAGAAGTGAAAGCGATTGTGAAGGAGCTCTTTGGCTGCTCGTGTGCTCTTCGCTGCACTGCGCCGCTCGCAAGCGGCTTCGTTCTTCGGCGTCTGCCGTCCGGAGAGAGCTGAACTCCAGCGGTCAGTTTCAGCTCTGCCCAACAGCGTGCTCTCAGTTCTGCGGACAAGCACGCCCTGTTGCCTTGGCTCCGAGTGCAAAGTCCTTAGCGAGCACTCACTCAGTGCAATGCACGCAGAAAGACGCTCTCGCTCGTCTTTCAAGGAGCGATTCCTAACAGCAGAAGCAGCAGAGGCACAAACTGGATGACGAGAAGGGACAATGTAGAACACGTCTCTGTCCTGGCACATTGTCGTGTGCGATACGTCCCTCCGGGTCTTCGGTCCTTGCGAAGCTCTATGTACTGCGAGCGCAGCTACTTGAAGCTGAGACGGACCGCGGAGCTAGCAGCGAATTCGGAGAGCGCTAAGCACGAAGTCAAGAAGCGAGACGTGTCCCTGCAACGCGGTGCTAAGAGCAGCTTCCTCGCGGCGGGGGCGAGCTCCGGCCACAAGACAGTCTCGTCCTAGCAACGGATCTCTGTGAAGGGCGTAGGCGAAAAGCTTTCGATTTCCATTCGAACTGCGAGAAAGGCAGACTGTTACACGGAGCTCTGAGAACAAAGGTGCACGCCCTAGGCGGGCTTGGGCAGAAGCAGCGTTCTCGAGCTCTTGGCTGCCCGCACACTGCTGGGTATGTGGCGCCCCTGCGGCGGCTTCTGGCCGCCGACAAGTGAAAGCGGAGCAAGGCGTGGGCGAGGGCGAGGGCGGTGAACGAAGCGGCTATGTGCCGTGCTTGTGTGCACCACGTTAGAGGCTACTAGGAGAGGAAGGTGGTTGACTCTCGCTTGCCTTCCCAAGTGCCCTTAGCAGTCGGAAGGAGCAAGCTGAAGCACTGCTGCTTGTGCTGCTCCTTGGTTCCCTTGCAGCCCGCTCTGAAAGCATTGGCGGTCACTTCTAGGCGCCGAGTTGCACACACACAGCACCACGCTAAGTGCCGCGGAGAAGGGAAATCCAGAGTGCAGCGAGGAGCTGGACGTGGCTTACGTGCAGTAAGGAGAAGGTGAACCTAAGCACAGCCTCTTCAATCTGGCCGCCTCTGCTCTGGTAGCAACTTTTGCAAGACGGCAAAGGGAGACGCGAGTATGTAGAACGGAGGGCAGCGAGACGCCGTGTGTTATGCGCCCTTTCAGGGCTGCTGACAAGGGGCTACTTTAAGAACGCCTTCTTCGTCCTCGCGTCCTTCTCGCTTCGCTCTAGCTGCAAGGAGTACAGCACAGCGAAGGAGTGAGGACGGGCACTGCCCCAGCTTTTGCCCTGGCGTGCAACGGCTGTGTGCTGCTTTTCCAAGCAGCAAGAGCACTGAGAAGTGAAAGCGATTGTGAAGGAGCTCTTTGGCTGCTCGTGTGCTCTTCGCTGCACTGCGCCGCTCGCAAGCGGCTTCGTTCTTCGGCGTCTGCCGTCCGGAGAGAGCTGAACTGCAGCGGTCAGTTTCAGCTCTGCCCAACAGCGTGCTCTCAGTTCTGCGGACAAGCACGCCCTGTTGCCTTGGCTCCGAGTGCAAAGTCCTTAGCGAGCACTCACTCAGTGCAATGCACCCAGAAAGACGCTCTCGCTCGTCTTTCAAGGAGCGATTCCTAACAGCAGAAGCAGCAGAGGCACAAACTGGATGACGAGAAGGGACAATGTAGAACACGTCTCTGTCCTGGCACATTGTCGTGTGCGATACGTCCCTCCGGGTCTTCGGTCCTTGCGAAGCTCTATGTACTGCGAGCGCAGCTACTTGAAGCTGAGACGGACCGCGGAGCTAGCAGCGAATTCGGAGAGCGCTAAGCACGAAGTCAAGAAGCGAGACGTGTCCCTGCAACGCGGTGCTAAGAGCAGCTTCCTCGCGGCGGGGGCGAGCTCCGGCCACAAGACAGTCTCGTCCTAGCAACGGATCTCTGTGAAGGGCGTAGGCGAAAAGCTTTCGATTTCCATTCGAACTGCGAGAAAGGCAGACTGTTACACGGAGCTCTGAGAACAAAGGTGCACGCCCTAGGCGGGCTTGGGCAGAAGCAGCGTTCTCGAGCGCTTGGCTGCCGGCACACTGCTGGGTATGTGGCGCCCCTGCGGCGGCTTCTGGCCGCCGGCAAGTGAAAGCGGAGCCAGGCGTGGGCGAGGGCGGTGAACGAAGCGGCTATGTGCCGTGCTTGTGTGCACCACGTTAGAGGCTACTAGGAGAGGAAGGTGGTTGACTCTCGCTTGCCTTCCCAAGTGCCCTTAGCAGTCGGAAGGAGCAAGCTGAAGCACTGCTGCTTGTGCTGCTCCTTGGTTCCCTTGCAGCCCGCTCTGAAAGCATTGGCGGTCACTTCTAGGCGCCGAGTTGCACACACACAGCACCACGCTAAGTGCCGCGGAGAAGGGAAATCCAGAGTGCAGCGAGGAGCTGGACGTGGCTTACGTGCAGTAAGGAGAAGGTGAACCTAAGCACAGCCTCTTCAATCTGGCCGCCTCTGCTCTGGTAGCAACTTTTGCAAGACGGCAAAGGGAGACGCGAGTATGTAGAACGGAGGGCAGCGAGACGCCGTGTGTTATGCGCCCTTTCAGGGCTGCTGACAAGGGGCTACTTTAAGAACTCCTTCTTCGTCCTCGCGTCCTTCTCGCTTCGCTCTAGCTGCAAGGAGTACAGCACAGCGAAGGAGTGAGGACGGGCACTGCCCCAGCTTTTGCCCTGGCGTGCAACGGCTGTGTGCTGCTTTTCCAAGCAGCAAGAGCACTGAGAAGTGAAAGCGATTGTGAAGGAGCTCTTTGGCTGCTCGTGTGCTCTTCGCTGCACTGCGCCGCTCGCAAGCGGCTTCGTTCTTCGGCGTCTGCCGTCCGGAGAGAGCTGAACTGCAGCGGTCAGTTTCAGCTCTGCCCAACAGCGTGCTCTCAGTTCTGCGGACAAGCACGCCCTGTTGCCTTGGCTCCGAGTGCAAAGTCCTTAGCGAGCACTCACTCAGTGCAATGCACCCAGAAAGACGCTCTCGCTCGTCTTTCAAGGAGCGATTCCTAACAGCAGAAGCAGCAGAGGCACAAACTGGATGACGAGAAGGGACAATGTAGAACACGTCTCTGTCCTGGCACATTGTCGTGTGCGATACGTCCCTCGGGGTCTTCGGTCCTTGCGAAGCTCTATGTACTGCGAGCGCAGCTACTTGAAGCTGAGACGGACCGCGGAGCTAGCAGCGAATTCGGAGAGCGCTAAGCACGAAGTCAAGAAGCGAGACGTGTCCCTGCAACGCGGTGCTAAGAGCAGCTTCCTCGCGGCGGGGGCGAGCTCCGGCCACAAGACAGTCTCGTCCTAGCAACGGATCTCTGTGAAGGGCGTAGGCGAAAAGCTTTCGATTTCCATTCGAACTGCGAGAAAGGCAGACTGTTACACGGAGCTCTGAGAACAAAGGTGCACGCCCTAGGCGGGCTTGGGCAGAAGCAGCGTTCTCGAGCGCTTGGCTGCCGGCACACTGCTGGGTATGTGGCGCCCCTGCGGCGGCTTCTGGCCGCCGGCAAGTGAAAGCGGAGCCAGGCGTGGGCGAGGGCGGTGAACGAAGCGGCTATGTGCCGTGCTTGTGTGCACCACGTTAGAGGCTACTAGGAGAGGAAGGTGGTTGACTCTCGCTTGCCTTCCCAAGTGCCCTTAGCAGTCGGAAGGAGCAAGCTGAAGCACTGCTGCTTGTGCTGCTCCTTGGTTCCCTTGCAGCCCGCTCTGAAAGCATTGGCGGTCACTTCTAGGCGCCGAGTTGCACACACACAGCACCACGCTAAGTGCCGCGGAGAAGGGAAATCCAGAGTGCAGCGAGGAGCTGGACGTGGCTTACGTGCAGTAAGGAGAAGGTGAACCTAAGCACAGCCTCTTCAATCTGGCCGCCTCTGCTCTGGTAGCAACTTTTGCAAGACGGCAAAGGGAGACGCGAGTATGTAGAACGGAGGGCAGCGAGACGCCGTGTGTTATGCGCCCTTTCAGGGCTGCTGACAAGGGGCTACTTTAAGAACGCCTTCTTCGTCCTCGCGTCCTTCTCGCTTCGCTCTAGCTGCAAGGAGTACAGCACAGCGAAGGAGTGAGGACGGGCACTGCCCCAGCTTTTGCCCTGGCGTGCAACGGCTGTGTGCTGCTTTTCCAAGCAGCAAGAGCACTGAGAAGTGAAAGCGATTGTGAAGGAGCTCTTTGGCTGCTCGTGTGCTCTTCGCTGCACTGCGCCGCTCGCAAGCGGCTTCGTTCTTCGGCGTCTGCCGTCCGGAGAGAGCTGAACTGCAGCGGTCAGTTTCAGCTCTGCCCAACAGCGTGCTCTCAGTTCTGCGGACAAGCACGCCCTGTTGCCTTGGCTCCGAGTGCAAAGTCCTTAGCGAGCACTCACTCAGTGCAATGCACCCAGAAAGACGCTCTCGCTCGTCTTTCAAGGAGCGATTCCTAACAGCAGAAGCAGCAGAGGCACAAACTGGATGACGAGAAGGGACAATGTAGAACACGTCTCTGTCCTGGCACATTGTCGTGTGCGATACGTCCCTCCGGGTCTTCGGTCCTTGCGAAGCTCTATGTACTGCGAGCGCAGCTACTTGAAGCTGAGACGGACCGCGGAGCTAGCAGCGAATTCGGAGAGCGCTAAGCACGAAGTCAAGAAGCGAGACGTGTCCCTGCAACGCGGTGCTAAGAGCAGCTTCCTCGCGGCGGGGGCGAGCTCCGGCCACAAGACAGTCTCGTCCTAGCAACGGATCTCTGTGAAGGGCGTAGGCGAAAAGCTTTCGATTTCCATTCGAACTGCGAGAAAGGCAGACTGTTACACGGAGCTCTGAGAACAAAGGTGCACGCCCTAGGCGGGCTTGTGCAGAAGCAGCGTTCTCGAGCTCTTGGCTGCCCGCACACTGCTGGGTATGTGGCGCCCCTGCGGCGGCTTCTGGCCGCCGACAAGTGAAAGCGGAGCAAGGCGTGGGCGAGGGCGAGGGCGGTGAACGAAGCGGCTATGTGCCGTGCTTGTGTGCACCACGTTAGAGGCTACTAGGAGAGGAAGGTGGTTGACTCTCGCTTGCCTTCCCAAGTGCCCTTAGCAGTCGGAAGGAGCAAGCTGAAGCACTGCTGCTTGTGCTGCTCCTTGGTTCCCTTGCAGCCCGCTCTGAAAGCATTGGCGGTCACTTCTAGGCGCCGAGTTGCACACACACAGCACCACGCTAAGTGCCGCGGAGAAGGGAAATCCAGAGTGCAGCGAGGAGCTGGACGTGGCTTACGTGCAGTAAGGAGAAGGTGAACCTAAGCACAGCCTCTTCAATCTGGCCGCCTCTGCTCTGGTAGCAACTTTTGCAAGACGGCAAAGGGAGACGCGAGTATGTAGAACGGAGGGCAGCGAGACGCCGTGTGTTATGCGCCCTTTCAGGGCTGCTGACAAGGGGCTACTTTAAGAACGCCTTCTTCGTCCTCGCGTCCTTCTCGCTTCGCTCTAGCTGCAAGGAGTACAGCACAGCGAAGGAGTGAGGACGGGCACTGCCCCAGCTTTTGCCCTGGCGTGCAACGGCTGTGTGCTGCTTTTCCAAGCAGCAAGAGCACTGAGAAGTGAAAGCGATTGTGAAGGAGCTCTTTGGCTGCTCGTGTGCTCTTCGCTGCACTGCGCCGCTCGCAAGCGGCTTCGTTCTTCGGCGTCTGCCGTCCGGAGAGAGCTGAACTGCAGCGGTCAGTTTCAGCTCTGCCCAACAGCGTGCTCTCAGTTCTGCGGACAAGCACGCCCTGTTGCCTTGGCTCCGAGTGCAAAGTCCTTAGCGAGCACTCACTCAGTGCAATGCACCCAGAAAGACGCTCTCGCTCGTCTTTCAAGGAGCGATTCCTAACAGCAGAAGCAGCAGAGGCACAAACTGGATGACGAGAAGGGACAATGTAGAACACGTCTCTGTCCTGGCACATTGTCGTGTGCGATACGTCCCTCCGGGTCTTCGGTCCTTGCGAAGCTCTATGTACTGCGAGCGCAGCTACTTGAAGCTGAGACGGACCGCGGAGCTAGCAGCGAATTCGGAGAGCGCTAAGCACGAAGTCAAGAAGCGAGACGTGTCCCTGCAACGCGGTGCTAAGAGCAGCTTCCTCGCGGCGGGGGCGAGCTCCGGCCACAAGACAGTCTCGTCCTAGCAACGGATCTCTGTGAAGGGCGTAGGCGAAAAGCTTTCGATTTCCATTCGAACTGCGAGAAAGGCAGACTGTTACACGGAGCTCTGAGAACAAAGGTGCACGCCCTAGGCGGGCTTGGGCAGAAGCAGCGTTCTCGAGCTCTTGGCTGCCCGCACACTGCTGGGTATGTGGCGCCCCTGCGGCGGCTTCTGGCCGCCGACAAGTGAAAGCGGAGCAAGGCGTGGGCGAGGGCGAGGGCGGTGAACGAAGCGGCTATGTGCCGTGCTTGTGTGCACCACGTTAGAGGCTACTAGGAGAGGAAGGTGGTTGACTCTCGCTTGCCTTCCCAAGTGCCCTTAGCAGTCGGAAGGAGCAAGCTGAAGCACTGCTGCTTGTGCTGCTCCTTGGTTCCCTTGCAGCCCGCTCTGAAAGCATTGGCGGTCACTTCTAGGCGCCGAGTTGCACACACACAGCACCACGCTAAGTGCCGCGGAGAAGGGAAATCCAGAGTGCAGCGAGGAGCTGGACGTGGCTTACGTGCAGTAAGGAGAAGGTGAACCTAAGCACAGCCTCTTCAATCTGGCCGCCTCTGCTCTGGTAGCAACTTTTGCAAGACGGCAAAGGGAGACGCGAGTATGTAGAACGGAGGGCAGCGAGACGCCGTGTGTTATGCGCCCTTTCAGGGCTGCTGACAAGGGGCTACTTTAAGAACGCCTTCTTCGTCCTCGCGTCCTTCTCGCTTCGCTCTAGCTGCAAGGAGTACAGCACAGCGAAGGAGTGAGGACGGGCACTGCCCCAGCTTTTGCCCTGGCGTGCAACGGCTGTGTGCTGCTTTTCCAAGCAGCAAGAGCACTGAGAAGTGAAAGCGATTGTGAAGGAGCTCTTTGGCTGCTCGTGTGCTCTTCGCTGCACTGCGCCGCTCGCAAGCGGCTTCGTTCTTCGGCGTCTGCCGTCCGGAGAGAGCTGAACTGCAGCGGTCAGTTTCAGCTCTGCCCAACAGCGTGCTCTCAGTTCTGCGGACAAGCACGCCCTGTTGCCTTGGCTCCGAGTGCAAAGTCCTTAGCGAGCACTCACTCAGTGCAATGCACCCAGAAAGACGCTCTCGCTCGTCTTTCAAGGAGCGATTCCTAACAGCAGAAGCAGCAGAGGCACAAACTGGATGACGAGAAGGGACAATGTAGAACACGTCTCTGTCCTGGCACATTGTCGTGTGCGATACGTCCCTCCGGGTCTTCGGTCCTTGCGAAGCTCTATGTACTGCGAGCGCAGCTACTTGAAGCTGAGACGGACCGCGGAGCTAGCAGCGAATTCGGAGAGCGCTAAGCACGAAGTCAAGAAGCGAGACGTGTCCCTGCAACGCGGTGCTAAGAGCAGCTTCCTCGCGGCGGGGGCGAGCTCCGGCCACAAGACAGTCTCGTCCTAGCAACGGATCTCTGTGAAGGGCGTAGGCGAAAAGCTTTCGATTTCCATTCGAACTGCGAGAAAGGCAGACTGTTACACGGAGCTCTGAGAACAAAGGTGCACGCCCTAGGCGGGCTTGGGCAGAAGCAGCGTTCTCGAGCGCTTGGCTGCCGGCACACTGCTGGGTATGTGGCGCCCCTGCGGCGGCTTCTGGCCGCCGGCAAGTGAAAGCGGAGCCAGGCGTGGGCGAGGGCGGTGAACGAAGCGGCTATGTGCCGTGCTTGTGTGCACCACGTTAGAGGCTACTAGGAGAGGAAGGTGGTTGACTCTCGCTTGCCTTCCCAAGTGCCCTTAGCAGTCGGAAGGAGCAAGCTGAAGCACTGCTGCTTGTGCTGCTCCTTGGTTCCCTTGCAGCCCGCTCTGAAAGCATTGGCGGTCACTTCTAGGCGCCGAGTTGCACACACACAGCACCACGCTAAGTGCCGCGGAGAAGGGAAATCCAGAGTGCAGCGAGGAGCTGGACGTGGCTTACGTGCAGTAAGGAGAAGGTGAACCTAAGCACAGCCTCTTCAATCTGGCCGCCTCTGCTCTGGTAGCAACTTTTGCAAGACGGCAAAGGGAGACGCGAGTATGTAGAACGGAGGGCAGCGAGACGCCGTGTGTTATGCGCCCTTTCAGGGCTGCTGACAAGGGGCTACTTTAAGAACGCCTTCTTCGTCCTCGCGTCCTTCTCGCTTCGCTCTAGCTGCAAGGAGTACAGCACAGCGAAGGAGTGAGGACGGGCACTGCCCCAGCTTTTGCCCTGGCGTGCAACGGCTGTGTGCTGCTTTTCCAAGCAGCAAGAGCACTGAGAAGTGAAAGCGATTGTGAAGGAGCTCTTTGGCTGCTCGTGTGCTCTTCGCTGCACTGCGCCGCTCGCAAGCGGCTTCGTTCTTCGGCGTCTGCCGTCCGGAGAGAGCTGAACTGCAGCGGTCAGTTTCAGCTCTGCCCAACAGCGTGCTCTCAGTTCTGCGGACAAGCACGCCCTGTTGCCTTGGCTCCGAGTGCAAAGTCCTTAGCGAGCACTCACTCAGTGCAATGCACCCAGAAAGACGCTCTCGCTCGTCTTTCAAGGAGCGATTCCTAACAGCAGAAGCAGCAGAGGCACAAACTGGATGACGAGAAGGGACAATGTAGAACACGTCTCTGTCCTGGCACATTGTCGTGTGCGATACGTCCCTCCGGGTCTTCGGTCCTTGCGAAGCTCTATGTACTGCGAGCGCAGCTACTTGAAGCTGAGACGGACCGCGGAGCTAGCAGCGAATTCGGAGAGCGCTAAGCACGAAGTCAAGAAGCGAGACGTGTCCCTGCAACGCGGTGCTAAGAGCAGCTTCCTCGCGGCGGGGGCGAGCTCCGGCCACAAGACAGTCTCGTCCTAGCAACGGATCTCTGTGAAGGGCGTAGGCGAAAAGCTTTCGATTTCCATTCGAACTGCGAGAAAGGCAGACTGTTACACGGAGCTCTGAGAACAAAGGTGCACGCCCTAGGCGGGCTTGGGCAGAAGCAGCGTTCTCGAGCGCTTGGCTGCCGGCACACTGCTGGGTATGTGGCGCCCCTGCGGCGGCTTCTGGCCGCCGGCAAGTGAAAGCGGAGCCAGGCGTGGGCGAGGGCGGTGAACGAAGCGGCTATGTGCCGTGCTTGTGTGCACCACGTTAGAGGCTACTAGGAGAGGAAGGTGGTTGACTCTCGCTTGCCTTCCCAAGTGCCCTTAGCAGTCGGAAGGAGCAAGCTGAAGCACTGCTGCTTGTGCTGCTCCTTGGTTCCCTTGCAGCCCGCTCTGAAAGCATTGGCGGTCACTTCTAGGCGCCGAGTTGCACACACACAGCACCACGCTAAGTGCCGCGGAGAAGGGAAATCCAGAGTGCAGCGAGGAGCTTGACGTGGCTTACGTGCAGTAAGGAGAAGGTGAACCTAAGCACAGCCTCTTCAATCTGGCCGCCTCTGCTCTGGTAGCAACTTTTGCAAGACGGCAAAGGGAGACGCGAGTATGTAGAACGGAGGGCAGCGAGACGCCGTGTGTTATGCGCCCTTTCAGGGCTGCTGACAAGGGGCTACTTTAAGAACGCCTTCTTCGTCCTCGCGTCCTTCTCGCTTCGCTCTAGCTGCAAGGAGTACAGCACAGCGAAGGAGTGAGGACGGGCACTGCCCCAGCTTTTGCCCTGGCGTGCAACGGCTGTATGCTGCTTTTCCAAGCAGCAAGAGCACTGAGAAGTGAAAGCGATTGTGAAGGAGCTCTTTGGCTGCTCGTGTGCTCTTCGCTGCACTGCGCTGCTCGCAAGCGGCTTCGTTCTTCGGCGTCTGCCGTCCGGAGAGAGCTGAACTCCAGCGGTCAGTTTCAGCTCTGCCCAACAGCGTGCTCTCAGTTCTGCGGACAAGCACGCCCTGTTGCCTTGGCTCCGAGTGCAAAGTCCTTAGCGAGCACTCACTCAGTGCAATGCACGCAGAAAGACGCTCTCGCTCGTCTTTCAAGGAGCGATTCCTAACAGCAGAAGCAGCAGAGGCACAAACTGGATGACGAGAAGGGACAATGTAGAACACGTCTCTGTCCTGGCACATTGTCGTGTGCGATACGTCCCTCCGGGTCTTCGGTCCTTGCGAAGCTCTATGTACTGCGAGCGCAGCTACTTGAAGCTGAGACGGACCGCGGAGCTAGCAGCGAATTCGGAGAGCGCTAAGCACGAAGTCAAGAAGCGAGACGTGTCCCTGCAACGCGGTGCTAAGAGCAGCTTCCTCGCGGCGGGGGCGAGCTCCGGCCACAAGACAGTCTCGTCCTAGCAACGGATCTCTGTGAAGGGCGTAGGCGAAAAGCTTTCGATTTCCATTCGAACTGCGAGAAAGGCAGACTGTTACACGGAGCTCTGAGAACAAAGGTGCACGCCCTAGGCGGGCTTGGGCAGAAGCAGCGTTCTCGAGCTCTTGGCTGCCCGCACACTGCTGGGTATGTGGCGCCCCTGCGGCGGCTTCTGGCCGCCGACAAGTGAAAGCGGAGCAAGGCGTGGGCGAGGGCGAGGGCGGTGAACGAAGCGGCTATGTGCCGTGCTTGTGTGCACCACGTTAGAGGCTACTAGGAGAGGAAGGTGGTTGACTCTCGCTTGCCTTCCCAAGTGCCCTTAGCAGTCGGAAGGAGCAAGCTGAAGCACTGCTGCTTGTGCTGCTCCTTGGTTCCCTTGCAGCCCGCTCTGAAAGCATTGGCGGTCACTTCTAGGCGCCGAGTTGCACACACACAGCACCACGCTAAGTGCCGCGGAGAAGGGAAATCCAGAGTGCAGCGAGGAGCTGGACGTGGCTTACGTGCAGTAAGGAGAAGGTGAACCTAAGCACAGCCTCTTCAATCTGGCCGCCTCTGCTCTGGTAGCAACTTTTGCAAGACGGCAAAGGGAGACGCGAGTATGTAGAACGGAGGGCAGCGAGACGCCGTGTGTTATGCGCCCTTTCAGGGCTGCTGACAAGGGGCTACTTTAAGAACTCCTTCTTCGTCCTCGCGTCCTTCTCGCTTCGCTCTAGCTGCAAGGAGTACAGCACAGCGAAGGAGTGAGGACGGGCACTGCCCCAGCTTTTGCCCTGGCGTGCAACGGCTGTGTGCTGCTTTTCCAAGCAGCAAGAGCACTGAGAAGTGAAAGCGATTGTGAAGGAGCTCTTTGGCTGCTCGTGTGCTCTTCGCTGCACTGCGCCGCTCGCAAGCGGCTTCGTTCTTCGGCGTCTGCCGTCCGGAGAGAGCTGAACTGCAGCGGTCAGTTTCAGCTCTGCCCAACAGCGTGCTCTCAGTTCTGCGGACAAGCACGCCCTGTTGCCTTGGCTCCGAGTGCAAAGTCCTTAGCGAGCACTCACTCAGTGCAATGCACCCAGAAAGACGCTCTCGCTCGTCTTTCAAGGAGCGATTCCTAACAGCAGAAGCAGCAGAGGCACAAACTGGATGACGAGAAGGGACAATGTAGAACACGTCTCTGTCCTGGCACATTGTCGTGTGCGATACGTCCCTCGGGGTCTTCGGTCCTTGCGAAGCTCTATGTACTGCGAGCGCAGCTACTTGAAGCTGAGACGGACCGCGGAGCTAGCAGCGAATTCGGAGAGCGCTAAGCACGAAGTCAAGAAGCGAGACGTGTCCCTGCAACGCGGTGCTAAGAGCAGCTTCCTCGCGGCGGGGGCGAGCTCCGGCCACAAGACAGTCTCGTCCTAGCAACGGATCTCTGTGAAGGGCGTAGGCGAAAAGCTTTCGATTTCCATTCGAACTGCGAGAAAGGCAGACTGTTACACGGAGCTCTGAGAACAAAGGTGCACGCCCTAGGCGGGCTTGGGCAGAAGCAGCGTTCTCGAGCGCTTGGCTGCCGGCACACTGCTGGGTATGTGGCGCCCCTGCGGCGGCTTCTGGCCGCCGGCAAGTGAAAGCGGAGCCAGGCGTGGGCGAGGGCGGTGAACGAAGCGGCTATGTGCCGTGCTTGTGTGCACCACGTTAGAGGCTACTAGGAGAGGAAGGTGGTTGACTCTCGCTTGCCTTCCCAAGTGCCCTTAGCAGTCGGAAGGAGCAAGCTGAAGCACTGCTGCTTGTGCTGCTCCTTGGTTCCCTTGCAGCCCGCTCTGAAAGCATTGGCGGTCACTTCTAGGCGCCGAGTTGCACACACACAGCACCACGCTAAGTGCCGCGGAGAAGGGAAATCCAGAGTGCAGCGAGGAGCTTGACGTGGCTTACGTGCAGTAAGGAGAAGGTGAACCTAAGCACAGCCTCTTCAATCTGGCCGCCTCTGCTCTGGTAGCAACTTTTGCAAGACGGCAAAGGGAGACGCGAGTATGTAGAACGGAGGGCAGCGAGACGCCGTGTGTTATGCGCCCTTTCAGGGCTGCTGACAAGGGGCTACTTTAAGAACGCCTTCTTCGTCCTCGCGTCCTTCTCGCTTCGCTCTAGCTGCAAGGAGTACAGCACAGCGAAGGAGTGAGGACGGGCACTGCCCCAGCTTTTGCCCTGGCGTGCAACGGCTGTGTGCTGCTTTTCCAAGCAGCAAGAGCACTGAGAAGTGAAAGCGATTGTGAAGGAGCTCTTTGGCTGCTCGTGTGCTCTTCGCTGCACTGCGCCGCTCGCAAGCGGCTTCGTTCTTCGGCGTCTGCCGTCCGGAGAGAGCTGAACTCCAGCGGTCAGTTTCAGCTCTGCCCAACAGCGTGCTCTCAGTTCTGCGGACAAGCACGCCCTGTTGCCTTGGCTCCGAGTGCAAAGTCCTTAGCGAGCACTCACTCAGTGCAATGCACGCAGAAAGACGCTCTCGCTCGTCTTTCAAGGAGCGATTCCTAACAGCAGAAGCAGCAGAGGCACAAACTGGATGACGAGAAGGGACAATGTAGAACACGTCTCTGTCCTGGCACATTGTCGTGTGCGATACGTCCCTCCGGGTCTTCGGTCCTTGCGAAGCTCTATGTACTGCGAGCGCAGCTACTTGAAGCTGAGACGGACCGCGGAGCTAGCAGCGAATTCGGAGAGCGCTAAGCACGAAGTCAAGAAGCGAGACGTGTCCCTGCAACGCGGTGCTAAGAGCAGCTTCCTCGCGGCGGGGGCGAGCTCCGGCCACAAGACAGTCTCGTCCTAGCAACGGATCTCTGTGAAGGGCGTAGGCGAAAAGCTTTCGATTTCCATTCGAACTGCGAGAAAGGCAGACTGTTACACGGAGCTCTGAGAACAAAGGTGCACGCCCTAGGCGGGCTTGGGCAGAAGCAGCGTTCTCGAGCTCTTGGCTGCCCGCACACTGCTGGGTATGTGGCGCCCCTGCGGCGGCTTCTGGCCGCCGACAAGTGAAAGCGGAGCAAGGCGTGGGCGAGGGCGAGGGCGGTGAACGAAGCGGCTATGTGCCGTGCTTGTGTGCACCACGTTAGAGGCTACTAGGAGAGGAAGGTGGTTGACTCTCGCTTGCCTTCCCAAGTGCCCTTAGCAGTCGGAAGGAGCAAGCTGAAGCACTGCTGCTTGTGCTGCTCCTTGGTTCCCTTGCAGCCCGCTCTGAAAGCATTGGCGGTCACTTCTAGGCGCCGAGTTGCACACACACAGCACCACGCTAAGTGCCGCGGAGAAGGGAAATCCAGAGTGCAGCGAGGAGCTGGACGTGGCTTACGTGCAGTAAGGAGAAGGTGAACCTAAGCACAGCCTCTTCAATCTGGCCGCCTCTGCTCTGGTAGCAACTTTTGCAAGACGGCAAAGGGAGACGCGAGTATGTAGAACGGAGGGCAGCGAGACGCCGTGTGTTATGCGCCCTTTCAGGGCTGCTGACAAGGGGCTACTTTAAGAACTCCTTCTTCGTCCTCGCGTCCTTCTCGCTTCGCTCTAGCTGCAAGGAGTACAGCACAGCGAAGGAGTGAGGACGGGCACTGCCCCAGCTTTTGCCCTGGCGTGCAACGGCTGTGTGCTGCTTTTCCAAGCAGCAAGAGCACTGAGAAGTGAAAGCGATTGTGAAGGAGCTCTTTGGCTGCTCGTGTGCTCTTCGCTGCACTGCGCCGCTCGCAAGCGGCTTCGTTCTTCGGCGTCTGCCGTCCGGAGAGAGCTGAACTGCAGCGGTCAGTTTCAGCTCTGCCCAACAGCGTGCTCTCAGTTCTGCGGACAAGCACGCCCTGTTGCCTTGGCTCCGAGTGCAAAGTCCTTAGCGAGCACTCACTCAGTGCAATGCACCCAGAAAGACGCTCTCGCTCGTCTTTCAAGGAGCGATTCCTAACAGCAGAAGCAGCAGAGGCACAAACTGGATGACGAGAAGGGACAATGTAGAACACGTCTCTGTCCTGGCACATTGTCGTGTGCGATACGTCCCTCGGGGTCTTCGGTCCTTGCGAAGCTCTATGTACTGCGAGCGCAGCTACTTGAAGCTGAGACGGACCGCGGAGCTAGCAGCGAATTCGGAGAGCGCTAAGCACGAAGTCAAGAAGCGAGACGTGTCCCTGCAACGCGGTGCTAAGAGCAGCTTCCTCGCGGCGGGGGCGAGCTCCGGCCACAAGACAGTCTCGTCCTAGCAACGGATCTCTGTGAAGGGCGTAGGCGAAAAGCTTTCGATTTCCATTCGAACTGCGAGAAAGGCAGACTGTTACACGGAGCTCTGAGAACAAAGGTGCACGCCCTAGGCGGGCTTGGGCAGAAGCAGCGTTCTCGAGCTCTTGGCTGCCCGCACACTGCTGGGTATGTGGCGCCCCTGCGGCGGCTTCTGGCCGCCGACAAGTGAAAGCGGAGCAAGGCGTGGGCGAGGGCGAGGGCGGTGAACGAAGCGGCTATGTGCCGTGCTTGTGTGCACCACGTTAGAGGCTACTAGGAGAGGAAGGTGGTTGACTCTCGCTTGCCTTCCCAAGTGCCCTTAGCAGTCGGAAGGAGCAAGCTGAAGCACTGCTGCTTGTGCTGCTCCTTGGTTCCCTTGCAGCCCGCTCTGAAAGCATTGGCGGTCACTTCTAGGCGCCGAGTTGCACACACACAGCACCACGCTAAGTGCCGCGGAGAAGGGAAATCCAGAGTGCAGCGAGGAGCTGGACGTGGCTTACGTGCAGTAAGGAGAAGGTGAACCTAAGCACAGCCTCTTCAATCTGGCCGCCTCTGCTCTGGTAGCAACTTTTGCAAGACGGCAAAGGGAGACGCGAGTATGTAGAACGGAGGGCAGCGAGACGCCGTGTGTTATGCGCCCTTTCAGGGCTGCTGACAAGGGGCTACTTTAAGAACTCCTTCTTCGTCCTCGCGTCCTTCTCGCTTCGCTCTAGCTGCAAGGAGTACAGCACAGCGAAGGAGTGAGGACGGGCACTGCCCCAGCTTTTGCCCTGGCGTGCAACGGCTGTGTGCTGCTTTTCCAAGCAGCAAGAGCACTGAGAAGTGAAAGCGATTGTGAAGGAGCTCTTTGGCTGCTCGTGTGCTCTTCGCTGCACTGCGCCGCTCGCAAGCGGCTTCGTTCTTCGGCGTCTGCCGTCCGGAGAGAGCTGAACTGCAGCGGTCAGTTTCAGCTCTGCCCAACAGCGTGCTCTCAGTTCTGCGGACAAGCACGCCCTGTTGCCTTGGCTCCGAGTGCAAAGTCCTTAGCGAGCACTCACTCAGTGCAATGCACCCAGAAAGACGCTCTCGCTCGTCTTTCAAGGAGCGATTCCTAACAGCAGAAGCAGCAGAGGCACAAACTGGATGACGAGAAGGGACAATGTAGAACACGTCTCTGTCCTGGCACATTGTCGTGTGCGATACGTCCCTCGGGGTCTTCGGTCCTTGCGAAGCTCTATGTACTGCGAGCGCAGCTACTTGAAGCTGAGACGGACCGCGGAGCTAGCAGCGAATTCGGAGAGCGCTAAGCACGAAGTCAAGAAGCGAGACGTGTCCCTGCAACGCGGTGCTAAGAGCAGCTTCCTCGCGGCGGGGGCGAGCTCCGGCCACAAGACAGTCTCGTCCTAGCAACGGATCTCTGTGAAGGGCGTAGGCGAAAAGCTTTCGATTTCCATTCGAACTGCGAGAAAGGCAGACTGTTACACGGAGCTCTGAGAACAAAGGTGCACGCCCTAGGCGGGCTTGGGCAGAAGCAGCGTTCTCGAGCTCTTGGCTGCCCGCACACTGCTGGGTATGTGGCGCCCCTGCGGCGGCTTCTGGCCGCCGACAAGTGAAAGCGGAGCAAGGCGTGGGCGAGGGCGAGGGCGGTGAACGAAGCGGCTATGTGCCGTGCTTGTGTGCACCACGTTAGAGGCTACTAGGAGAGGAAGGTGGTTGACTCTCGCTTGCCTTCCCAAGTGCCCTTAGCAGTCGGAAGGAGCAAGCTGAAGCACTGCTGCTTGTGCTGCTCCTTGGTTCCCTTGCAGCCCGCTCTGAAAGCATTGGCGGTCACTTCTAGGCGCCGAGTTGCACACACACAGCACCACGCTAAGTGCCGCGGAGAAGGGAAATCCAGAGTGCAGCGAGGAGCTGGACGTGGCTTACGTGCAGTAAGGAGAAGGTGAACCTAAGCACAGCCTCTTCAATCGGGCCGCCTCTGCTCTGGTAGCAACTTTTGCAAGACGGCAAAGGGAGACGCGAGTATGTAGAACGGAGGGCAGCGAGACGCCGTGTGTTATGCGCCCTTTCAGGGCTGCTGACAAGGGGCTACTTTAAGAACGCCTTCTTCGTCCTCGCGTCCTTCTCGCTTCGCTCTAGCTGCAAGGAGTACAGCACAGCGAAGGAGTGAGGACGGGCACTGCCCCAGCTTTTGCCCTGGCGTGCAACGGCTGTGTGCTGCTTTTCCAAGCAGCAAGAGCACTGAGAAGTGAAAGCGATTGTGAAGGAGCTCTTTGGCTGCTCGTGTGCTCTTCGCTGCACTGCGCCGCTCGCAAGCGGCTTCGTTCTTCGGCGTCTGCCGTCCGGAGAGAGCTGAACTGCAGCGGTCAGTTTCAGCTCTGCCCAACAGCGTGCTCTCAGTTCTGCGGACAAGCACGCCCTGTTGCCTTGGCTCCGAGTGCAAAGTCCCTAGCGAGCACTCACTCAGTGCAATGCACCCAGAAAGACGCTCTCGCTCGTCTTTCAAGGAGCGATTCCTAACAGCAGAAGCAGCAGAGGCACAAACTGGATGACGAGAAGGGACAATGTAGAACACGTCTCTGTCCTGGCACATTGTCGTGTGCGATACGTCCCTCCGGGTCTTCGGTCCTTGCGAAGCTCTATGTACTGCGAGCGCAGCTACTTGCAGCTGAGACGGACCGCGGAGCTAGCAGCGAATTCGGAGAGCGCTAAGCGCGAAGTCAAGAAGCGAGACGTGTCCCTGCAACGCGGTGCTAAGAGCAGCTTCCTCGCGGCGGGGGCGAGCTCCGGCCACAAGACATTCTCGTCCTAGCAACGGATCTCTGTGAAGGGCGTAGGCGAAAAGCTTTCGATTTCCATTCGAACTGCGAGAAAGGCAGACTGTTACACGGAGCTCTGAGAACAAAGGTGCACGCCCTAGGCGGGCTTGGGCAGAAGCAGCGTTCTCGAGCTCTTGGCTGCCCGCACACTGCTGGGTATGTGGCGCCCCTGCGGCGGCTTCTGGCCGCCGACAAGTGAAAGCGGAGCAAGGCGTGGGCGAGGGCGAGGGCGGTGAACGAAGCGGCTATGTGCCGTGCTTGTGTGCACCACGTTAGAGGCTACTAGGAGAGGAAGGTGGTTGACTCTCGCTTGCCTTCCCAAGTGCCCTTAGCAGTCGGAAGGAGCAAGCTGAAGCACTGCTGCTTGTGCTGCTCCTTGGTTCCCTTGCAGCCCGCTCTGAAAGCATTGGCGGTCACTTCTAGGCGCCGAGTTGCACACACACAGCACCACGCTAAGTGCCGCGGAGAAGGGAAATCCAGAGTGCAGCGAGGAGCTGGACGTGGCTTACGTGCAGTAAGGAGAAGGTGAACCTAAGCACAGCCTCTTCAATCTGGCCGCCTCTGCTCTGGTAGCAACTTTTGCAAGACGGCAAAGGGAGACGCGAGTATGTAGAACGGAGGGCAGCGAGACGCCGTGTGTTATGCGCCCTTTCAGGGCTGCTGACAAGGGGCTACTTTAAGAACGCCTTCTTCGTCCTCGCGTCCTTCTCGCTTCGCTCTAGCTGCAAGGAGTACAGCACAGCGAAGGAGTGAGGACGGGCACTGCCCCAGCTTTTGCCTTGGCGTGCAACGGCTGTGTGCTGCTTTTCCAAGCAGCAAGAGCACTGAGAAGTGAAAGCGATTGTGAAGGAGCTCTTTGGCTGCTCGTGTGCTCTTCGCTGCACTGCGCCGCTCGCAAGCGGCTTCGTTCTTCGGCGTCTGCCGTCCGGAGAGAGCTGAACTGCAGCGGTCAGTTTCAGCTCTGCCCAACAGCGTGCTCTCAGTTCTGCGGACAAGCACGCCCTGTTGCCTTGGCTCCGAGTGCAAAGTCCTTAGCGAGCACTCACTCAGTGCAATGCACCCAGAAAGACGCTCTCGCTCGTCTTTCAAGGAGCGATTCCTAACAGCAGAAGCAGCAGAGGCACAAACTGGATGACGAGAAGGGACAATGTAGAACACGTCTCTGTCCTGGCACATTGTCGTGTGCGATACGTCCCTCCGGGTCTTCGGTCCTTGCGAAGCTCTATGTACTGCGAGCGCAGCTACTTGAAGCTGAGAAGGACCGCGGAGCTAGCGGCGAATTCGGAGAGCGCTAAGCACGAAGTCAAGAAGTGAGACGTGTCCCTGCAACGCGGTGCTAAGAGCAGCTTCCTCGCGGCGGGGGCGAGCTCCGGCCACGAGACATTCTCGTCCTAGCAACGGATCTCTGTGAAGGGCGTAGGCGAAAAGCTTTCGATTTCCATTCGAACTGCGAGAAAGGCAGACTGTTACACGGAGCTCTGAGAACAAAGGTGCACGCCCTAGGCGGGCTTGGGCAGAAGCAGCGTTCTCGAGCGCTTGGCTGCCCGCACACTGCTGGGTATGTGGCGCCCCTGCGGCGGCTTCTGGCCGCCGGCAAGTGAAAGCGGAGCCAGGCGTGGGCGAGGGCGGTGAACGAAGCGGCTATGTGCCGTGCTTGTGTGCACCACGTTAGAGGCTACTAGGAGAGGAAGGTGGTTGACTCTCGCTTGCCTTCCCAAGTGCCCTTAGCAGTCGGAAGGAGCAAGCTGAAGCACTGCTGCTTGTGCTGCTCCTTGGTTCCCTTGCAGCCCGCTCTGAAAGCATTGGCGGTCACTTCTAGGCGCCGAGTTGCACACACACAGCACCACGCTAAGTGCCGCGGAGAAGGGAAATCCAGAGTGCAGCGAGGAGCTGGACGTGGCTTACGTGCAGTAAGGAGAAGGTGAACCTAAGCACAGCCTCTTCAATCTGGCCGCCTCTGCTCTGGTAGCAACTTTTGCAAGACGGCAAAGGGAGACGCGAGTATGTAGAACGGAGGGCAGCGAGACGCCGTGTGTTATGCGCCCTTTCAGGGCTGCTGACAAGGGGCTACTTTAAGAACGCCTTCTTCGTCCTCGCGTCCTTCTCGCTTCGCTCTAGCTGCAAGGAGTACAGCACAGCGAAGGAGTGAGGACGGGCACTGCCCCAGCTTTTGCCCTGGCGTGCAACGGCTGTGTGCTGCTTTTCCAAGCAGCAAGAGCACTGAGAAGTGAAAGCGATTGTGAAGGAGCTCTTTGGCTGCTCGTGTGCTCTTCGCTGCACTGCGCTGCTCGCAAGCGGCTTCGTTCTTCGGCGTCTGCCGTCCGGAGAGAGCTGAACTCCAGCGGTCAGTTTCAGCTCTGCCCAACAGCGTGCTCTCAGTTCTGCGGACAAGCACGCCCTGTTGCCTTGGCTCCGAGTGCAAAGTCCTTAGCGAGCACTCACTCAGTGCAATGCACGCAGAAAGACGCTCTCGCTCGTCTTTCAAGGAGCGATTCCTAACAGCAGAAGCAGCAGAGGCACAAACTGGATGACGAGAAGGGACAATGTAGAACACGTCTCTGTCCTGGCACATTGTCGTGTGCGATACGTCCCTCCGGGTCTTCGGTCCTTGCGAAGCTCTATGTACTGCGAGCGCAGCTACTTGAAGCTGAGACGGACCGCGGAGCTAGCAGCGAATTCGGAGAGCGCTAAGCACGAAGTCAAGAAGCGAGACGTGTCCCTGCAACGCGGTGCTAAGAGCAGCTTCCTCGCGGCGGGGGCGAGCTCCGGCCACAAGACAGTCTCGTCCTAGCAACGGATCTCTGTGAAGGGCGTAGGCGAAAAGCTTTCGATTTCCATTCGAACTGCGAGAAAGGCAGACTGTTACACGGAGCTCTGAGAACAAAGGTGCACGCCCTAGGCGGGCTTGGGCAGAAGCAGCGTTCTCGAGCTCTTGGCTGCCCGCACACTGCTGGGTATGTGGCGCCCCTGCGGCGGCTTCTGGCCGCCGACAAGTGAAAGCGGAGCAAGGCGTGGGCGAGGGCGAGGGCGGTGAACGAAGCGGCTATGTGCCGTGCTTGTGTGCACCACGTTAGAGGCTACTAGGAGAGGAAGGTGGTTGACTCTCGCTTGCCTTCCCAAGTGCCCTTAGCAGTCGGAAGGAGCAAGCTGAAGCACTGCTGCTTGTGCTGCTCCTTGGTTCCCTTGCAGCCCGCTCTGAAAGCATTGGCGGTCACTTCTAGGCGCCGAGTTGCACACACACAGCACCACGCTAAGTGCCGCGGAGAAGGGAAATCCAGAGTGCAGCGAGGAGCTGGACGTGGCTTACGTGCAGTAAGGAGAAGGTGAACCTAAGCACAGCCTCTTCAATCTGGCCGCCTCTGCTCTGGTAGCAACTTTTGCAAGACGGCAAAGGGAGACGCGAGTATGTAGAACGGAGGGCAGCGAGACGCCGTGTGTTATGCGCCCTTTCAGGGCTGCTGACAAGGGGCTACTTTAAGAACGCCTTCTTCGTCCTCGCGTCCTTCTCGCTTCGCTCTAGCTGCAAGGAGTACAGCACAGCGAAGGAGTGAGGACGGGCACTGCCCCAGCTTTTGCCCTGGCGTGCAACGGCTGTGTGCTGCTTTTCCAAGCAGCAAGAGCACTGAGAAGTGAAAGCGATTGTGAAGGAGCTCTTTGGCTGCTCGTGTGCTCTTCGCTGCACTGCGCCGCTCGCAAGCGGCTTCGTTCTTCGGCGTCTGCCGTCCGGAGAGAGCTGAACTCCAGCGGTCAGTTTCAGCTCTGCCCAACAGCGTGCTCTCAGTTCTGCGGACAAGCACGCCCTGTTGCCTTGGCTCCGAGTGCAAAGTCCTTAGCGAGCACTCACTCAGTGCAATGCACGCAGAAAGACGCTCTCGCTCGTCTTTCAAGGAGCGATTCCTAACAGCAGAAGCAGCAGAGGCACAAACTGGATGACGAGAAGGGACAATGTAGAACACGTCTCTGTCCTGGCACATTGTCGTGTGCGATACGTCCCTCCGGGTCTTCGGTCCTTGCGAAGCTCTATGTACTGCGAGCGCAGCTACTTGAAGCTGAGACGGACCGCGGAGCTAGCAGCGAATTCGGAGAGCGCTAAGCACGAAGTCAAGAAGCGAGACGTGTCCCTGCAACGCGGTGCTAAGAGCAGCTTCCTCGCGGCGGGGGCGAGCTCCGGCCACAAGACAGTCTCGTCCTAGCAACGGATCTCTGTGAAGGGCGTAGGCGAAAAGCTTTCGATTTCCATTCGAACTGCGAGAAAGGCAGACTGTTACACGGAGCTCTGAGAACAAAGGTGCACGCCCTAGGCGGGCTTGGGCAGAAGCAGCGTTCTCGAGCTCTTGGCTGCCCGCACACTGCTGGGTATGTGGCGCCCCTGCGGCGGCTTCTGGCCGCCGACAAGTGAAAGCGGAGCAAGGCGTGGGCGAGGGCGAGGGCGGTGAACGAAGCGGCTATGTGCCGTGCTTGTGTGCACCACGTTAGAGGCTACTAGGAGAGGAAGGTGGTTGACTCTCGCTTGCCTTCCCAAGTGCCCTTAGCAGTCGGAAGGAGCAAGCTGAAGCACTGCTGCTTGTGCTGCTCCTTGGTTCCCTTGCAGCCCGCTCTGAAAGCATTGGCGGTCACTTCTAGGCGCCGAGTTGCACACACACAGCACCACGCTAAGTGCCGCGGAGAAGGGAAATCCAGAGTGCAGCGAGGAGCTGGACGTGGCTTACGTGCAGTAAGGAGAAGGTGAACCTAAGCACAGCCTCTTCAATCTGGCCGCCTCTGCTCTGGTAGCAACTTTTGCAAGACGGCAAAGGGAGACGCGAGTATGTAGAACGGAGGGCAGCGAGACGCCGTGTGTTATGCGCCCTTTCAGGGCTGCTGACAAGGGGCTACTTTAAGAACTCCTTCTTCGTCCTCGCGTCCTTCTCGCTTCGCTCTAGCTGCAAGGAGTACAGCACAGCGAAGGAGTGAGGACGGGCACTGCCCCAGCTTTTGCCCTGGCGTGCAACGGCTGTGTGCTGCTTTTCCAAGCAGCAAGAGCACTGAGAAGTGAAAGCGATTGTGAAGGAGCTCTTTGGCTGCTCGTGTGCTCTTCGCTGCACTGCGCCGCTCGCAAGCGGCTTCGTTCTTCGGCGTCTGCCGTCCGGAGAGAGCTGAACTGCAGCGGTCAGTTTCAGCTCTGCCCAACAGCGTGCTCTCAGTTCTGCGGACAAGCACGCCCTGTTGCCTTGGCTCCGAGTGCAAAGTCCTTAGCGAGCACTCACTCAGTGCAATGCACCCAGAAAGACGCTCTCGCTCGTCTTTCAAGGAGCGATTCCTAACAGCAGAAGCAGCAGAGGCACAAACTGGATGACGAGAAGGGACAATGTAGAACACGTCTCTGTCCTGGCACATTGTCGTGTGCGATACGTCCCTCGGGGTCTTCGGTCCTTGCGAAGCTCTATGTACTGCGAGCGCAGCTACTTGAAGCTGAGACGGACCGCGGAGCTAGCAGCGAATTCGGAGAGCGCTAAGCACGAAGTCAAGAAGCGAGACGTGTCCCTGCAACGCGGTGCTAAGAGCAGCTTCCTCGCGGCGGGGGCGAGCTCCGGCCACAAGACAGTCTCGTCCTAGCAACGGATCTCTGTGAAGGGCGTAGGCGAAAAGCTTTCGATTTCCATTCGAACTGCGAGAAAGGCAGACTGTTACACGGAGCTCTGAGAACAAAGGTGCACGCCCTAGGCGGGCTTGGGCAGAAGCAGCGTTCTCGAGCTCTTGGCTGCCCGCACACTGCTGGGTATGTGGCGCCCCTGCGGCGGCTTCTGGCCGCCGACAAGTGAAAGCGGAGCAAGGCGTGGGCGAGGGCGAGGGCGGTGAACGAAGCGGCTATGTGCCGTGCTTGTGTGCACCACGTTAGAGGCTACTAGGAGAGGAAGGTGGTTGACTCTCGCTTGCCTTCCCAAGTGCCCTTAGCAGTCGGAAGGAGCAAGCTGAAGCACTGCTGCTTGTGCTGCTCCTTGGTTCCCTTGCAGCCCGCTCTGAAAGCATTGGCGGTCACTTCTAGGCGCCGAGTTGCACACACACAGCACCACGCTAAGTGCCGCGGAGAAGGGAAATCCAGAGTGCAGCGAGGAGCTGGACGTGGCTTACGTGCAGTAAGGAGAAGGTGAACCTAAGCACAGCCTCTTCAATCGGGCCGCCTCTGCTCTGGTAGCAACTTTTGCAAGACGGCAAAGGGAGACGCGAGTATGTAGAACGGAGGGCAGCGAGACGCCGTGTGTTATGCGCCCTTTCAGGGCTGCTGACAAGGGGCTACTTTAAGAACGCCTTCTTCGTCCTCGCGTCCTTCTCGCTTCGCTCTAGCTGCAAGGAGTACAGCACAGCGAAGGAGTGAGGACGGGCACTGCCCCAGCTTTTGCCCTGGCGTGCAACGGCTGTGTGCTGCTTTTCCAAGCAGCAAGAGCACTGAGAAGTGAAAGCGATTGTGAAGGAGCTCTTTGGCTGCTCGTGTGCTCTTCGCTGCACTGCGCCGCTCGCAAGCGGCTTCGTTCTTCGGCGTCTGCCGTCCGGAGAGAGCTGAACTGCAGCGGTCAGTTTCAGCTCTGCCCAACAGCGTGCTCTCAGTTCTGCGGACAAGCACGCCCTGTTGCCTTGGCTCCGAGTGCAAAGTCCCTAGCGAGCACTCACTCAGTGCAATGCACCCAGAAAGACGCTCTCGCTCGTCTTTCAAGGAGCGATTCCTAACAGCAGAAGCAGCAGAGGCACAAACTGGATGACGAGAAGGGACAATGTAGAACACGTCTCTGTCCTGGCACATTGTCGTGTGCGATACGTCCCTCCGGGTCTTCGGTCCTTGCGAAGCTCTATGTACTGCGAGCGCAGCTACTTGCAGCTGAGACGGACCGCGGAGCTAGCAGCGAATTCGGAGAGCGCTAAGCGCGAAGTCAAGAAGCGAGACGTGTCCCTGCAACGCGGTGCTAAGAGCAGCTTCCTCGCGGCGGGGGCGAGCTCCGGCCACAAGACATTCTCGTCCTAGCAACGGATCTCTGTGAAGGGCGTAGGCGAAAAGCTTTCGATTTCCATTCGAACTGCGAGAAAGGCAGACTGTTACACGGAGCTCTGAGAACAAAGGTGCACGCCCTAGGCGGGCTTGGGCAGAAGCAGCGTTCTCGAGCTCTTGGCTGCCCGCACACTGCTGGGTATGTGGCGCCCCTGCGGCGGCTTCTGGCCGCCGACAAGTGAAAGCGGAGCAAGGCGTGGGCGAGGGCGAGGGCGGTGAACGAAGCGGCTATGTGCCGTGCTTGTGTGCACCACGTTAGAGGCTACTAGGAGAGGAAGGTGGTTGACTCTCGCTTGCCTTCCCAAGTGCCCTTAGCAGTCGGAAGGAGCAAGCTGAAGCACTGCTGCTTGTGCTGCTCCTTGGTTCCCTTGCAGCCCGCTCTGAAAGCATTGGCGGTCACTTCTAGGCGCCGAGTTGCACACACACAGCACCACGCTAAGTGCCGCGGAGAAGGGAAATCCAGAGTGCAGCGAGGAGCTGGACGTGGCTTACGTGCAGTAAGGAGAAGGTGAACCTAAGCACAGCCTCTTCAATCTGGCCGCCTCTGCTCTGGTAGCAACTTTTGCAAGACGGCAAAGGGAGACGCGAGTATGTAGAACGGAGGGCAGCGAGACGCCGTGTGTTATGCGCCCTTTCAGGGCTGCTGACAAGGGGCTACTTTAAGAACGCCTTCTTCGTCCTCGCGTCCTTCTCGCTTCGCTCTAGCTGCAAGGAGTACAGCACAGCGAAGGAGTGAGGACGGGCACTGCCCCAGCTTTTGCCTTGGCGTGCAACGGCTGTGTGCTGCTTTTCCAAGCAGCAAGAGCACTGAGAAGTGAAAGCGATTGTGAAGGAGCTCTTTGGCTGCTCGTGTGCTCTTCGCTGCACTGCGCCGCTCGCAAGCGGCTTCGTTCTTCGGCGTCTGCCGTCCGGAGAGAGCTGAACTGCAGCGGTCAGTTTCAGCTCTGCCCAACAGCGTGCTCTCAGTTCTGCGGACAAGCACGCCCTGTTGCCTTGGCTCCGAGTGCAAAGTCCTTAGCGAGCACTCACTCAGTGCAATGCACCCAGAAAGACGCTCTCGCTCGTCTTTCAAGGAGCGATTCCTAACAGCAGAAGCAGCAGAGGCACAAACTGGATGACGAGAAGGGACAATGTAGAACACGTCTCTGTCCTGGCACATTGTCGTGTGCGATACGTCCCTCCGGGTCTTCGGTCCTTGCGAAGCTCTATGTACTGCGAGCGCTGCTACTTGAAGCTGAGAAGGACCGCGGAGCTAGCGGCGAATTCGGAGAGCGCTAAGCACGAAGTCAAGAAGCGAGACGTGTCCCTGCAACGCGGTGCTAAGAGCAGCTTCCTCGCGGCGGGGGCGAGCTCCGGCCACGAGACATTCTCGTCCTAGCAACGGATCTCTGTGAAGGGCGTAGGCGAAAAGCTTTCGATTTCCATTCGAACTGCGCGAAAGGCAGACTGTTACACGGAGCTCTGAGAACAAAGGTGCACGCCCTAGGCGGGCTTGGGCAGAAGCAGCGTTCTCGAGCGCTTGGCTGCCCGCACACTGCTGGGTATGTGGCGCCCCTGCGGCGGCTTCTGGCCGCCGGCAAGTGAAAGCGGAGCCAGGCGTGGGCGAGGGCGGTGAACGAAGCGGCTATGTGCCGTGCTTGTGTGCACCACGTTAGAGGCTACTAGGAGAGGAAGGTGGTTGACTCTCGCTTGCCTTCCCAAGTGCCCTTAGCAGTCGGAAGGAGCAAGCTGAAGCACTGCTGCTTGTGCTGCTCCTTGGTTCCCTTGCAGCCCGCTCTGAAAGCATTGGCGGTCACTTCTAGGCGCCGAGTTGCACACACACAGCACCACGCTAAGTGCCGCGGAGAAGGGAAATCCAGAGTGCAGCGAGGAGCTGGACGTGGCTTACGTGCAGTAAGGAGAAGGTGAACCTAAGCACAGCCTCTTCAATCTGGCCGCCTCTGCTCTGGTAGCAACTTTTGCAAGACGGCAAAGGGAGACGCGAGTATGTAGAACGGAGGGCAGCGAGACGCCGTGTGTTATGCGCCCTTTCAGGGCTGCTGACAAGGGGCTACTTTAAGAACGCCTTCTTCGTCCTCGCGTCCTTCTCGCTTCGCTCTAGCTGCAAGGAGTACAGCACAGCGAAGGAGTGAGGACGGGCACTGCCCCAGCTTTTGCCCTGGCGTGCAACGGCTGTGTGCTGCTTTTCCAAGCAGCAAGAGCACTGAGAAGTGAAAGCGATTGTGAAGGAGCTCTTTGGCTGCTCGTGTGCTCTTCGCTGCACTGCGCTGCTCGCAAGCGGCTTCGTTCTTCGGCGTCTGCCGTCCGGAGAGAGCTGAACTGCAGCGGTCAGTTTCAGCTCTGCCCAACAGCGTGCTCTCAGTTCTGCGGACAAGCACGCCCTGTTGCCTTGGCTCCGAGTGCAAAGTCCTTAGCGAGCACTCACTCAGTGCAATGCACGCAGAAAGACGCTCTCGCTCGTCTTTCAAGGAGCGATTCCTAACAGCAGAAGCAGCAGAGGCACAAACTGGATGACGAGAAGGGACAATGTAGAACACGTCTCTGTCCTGGCACATTGTCGTGTGCGATACGTCCCTCCGGGTCTTCGGTCCTTGCGAAGCTCTATGTACTGCGAGCGCAGCTACTTGAAGCTGAGACGGACCGCGGAGCTAGCAGCGAATTCGGAGAGCGCTAAGCACGAAGTCAAGAAGCGAGACGTGTCCCTGCAACGCGGTGCTAAGAGCAGCTTCCTCGCGGCGGGGGCGAGCTCCGGCCACAAGACAGTCTCGTCCTAGCAACGGATCTCTGTGAAGGGCGTAGGCGAAAAGCTTTCGATTTCCATTCGAACTGCGAGAAAGGCAGACTGTTACACGGAGCTCTGAGAACAAAGGTGCACGCCCTAGGCGGGCTTGGGCAGAAGCAGCGTTCTCGAGCTCTTGGCTGCCCGCACACTGCTGGGTATGTGGCGCCCCTGCGGCGGCTTCTGGCCGCCGACAAGTGAAAGCGGAGCAAGGCGTGGGCGAGGGCGAGGGCGGTGAACGAAGCGGCTATGTGCCGTGCTTGTGTGCACCACGTTAGAGGCTACTAGGAGAGGAAGGTGGTTGACTCTCGCTTGCCTTCCCAAGTGCCCTTAGCAGTCGGAAGGAGCAAGCTGAAGCACTGCTGCTTGTGCTGCTCCTTGGTTCCCTTGCAGCCCGCTCTGAAAGCATTGGCGGTCACTTCTAGGCGCCGAGTTGCACACACACAGCACCACGCTAAGTGCCGCGGAGAAGGGAAATCCAGAGTGCAGCGAGGAGCTGGACGTGGCTTACGTGCAGTAAGGAGAAGGTGAACCTAAGCACAGCCTCTTCAATCTGGCCGCCTCTGCTCTGGTAGCAACTTTTGCAAGACGGCAAAGGGAGACGCGAGTATGTAGAACGGAGGGCAGCGAGACGCCGTGTGTTATGCGCCCTTTCAGGGCTGCTGACAAGGGGCTACTTTAAGAACGCCTTCTTCGTCCTCGCGTCCTTCTCGCTTCGCTCTAGCTGCAAGGAGTACAGCACAGCGAAGGAGTGAGGACGGGCACTGCCCCAGCTTTTGCCCTGGCGTGCAACGGCTGTGTGCTGCTTTTCCAAGCAGCAAGAGCACTGAGAAGTGAAAGCGATTGTGAAGGAGCTCTTTGGCTGCTCGTGTGCTCTTCGCTGCACTGCGCCGCTCGCAAGCGGCTTCGTTCTTCGGCGTCTGCCGTCCGGAGAGAGCTGAACTCCAGCGGTCAGTTTCAGCTCTGCCCAACAGCGTGCTCTCAGTTCTGCGGACAAGCACGCCCTGTTGCCTTGGCTCCGAGTGCAAAGTCCTTAGCGAGCACTCACTCAGTGCAATGCACCCAGAAAGACGCTCTCGCTCGTCTTTCAAGGAGCGATTCCTAACAGCAGAAGCAGCAGAGGCACAAACTGGATGACGAGAAGGGACAATGTAGAACACGTCTCTGTCCTGGCACATTGTCGTGTGCGATACGTCCCTCCGGGTCTTCGGTCCTTGCGAAGCTCTATGTACTGCGAGCGCAGCTACTTGAAGCTGAGAAGGACCGCGGAGCTAGCGGCCAATTCGGAGAGCGCTAAGCACGAAGTCAAGAAGCGAGACGTGTCCCTGCAACGCGGTGCTAAGAGCAGCTTCCTCGCGGCGGGGGCGAGCTCCGGCCACGAGACATTCTCGTCCTAGCAACGGATCTCTGTGAAAGGGCGTAGGCGAAAAGCTTTCGATTTCCATTCGAACTGCGAGAAAGGCAGACTGTTACACGGAGCTCTGAGAACAAAGGTGCACGCCCTAGGCGGGCTTGGGCAGAAGCAGCGTTCTCGAGCTCTTGGCTGCCCGCACACTGCTGGGTATGTGGCGCCCCTGCGGCGGCTTCTGGCCGCCGACAAGTGAAAGCGGAGCAAGGCGTGGGCGAGGGCGAGGGCGGTGAACGAAGCGGCTATGTGCCGTGCTTGTGTGCACCACGTTAGAGGCTACTAGGAGAGGAAGGTGGTTGACTCTCGCTTGCCTTCCCAAGTGCCCTTAGCAGTCGGAAGGAGCAAGCTGAAGCACTGCTGCTTGTGCTGCTCCTTGGTTCCCTTGCAGCCCGCTCTGAAAGCATTGGCGGTCACTTCTAGGCGCCGAGTTGCACACACACAGCACCACGCTAAGTGCCGCGGAGAAGGGAAATCCAGAGTGCAGCGAGGAGCTTGACGTGGCTTACGTGCAGTAAGGAGAAGGTGAACCTAAGCACAGCCTCTTCAATCTGGCCGCCTCTGCTCTGGTAGCAACTTTTGCAAGACGGCAAAGGGAGACGCGAGTATGTAGAACGGAGGGCAGCGAGACGCCGTGTGTTATGCGCCCTTTCAGGGCTGCTGACAAGCGGCTACTTTAAGAACGCCTTCTTCGTCCTCGCGTCCTTCTCGCTTCGCTCTAGCTGCAAGGAGTACAGCACAGCGGAGTGAGGACGGGCACTGCCCCAGCTTTTGCCCTGGCGTGCAACGGCTGTGTGCTGCTTTTCCAAGCAGCAAGAGCACTGAGAAGTGAAAGCGATTGTGAAGGAGCTCTTTGGCTGCTCGTGTGCTCTTCGCTGCACTGCGCCGCTCGCAAGCGGCTTCGTTCTTCGGCGTCTGCCGTCCGGAGAGAGCTGAACTGCAGCGGTCAGTTTCAGCTCTGCCCAACAGCGTGCTCTCAGTTCTGCGGACAAGCACGCCCTGTTGCCTTGGCTCCGAGTGCAAAGTCCTTAGCGAGCACTCACTCAGTGCAATGCACCCAGAAAGACGCTCTCGCTCGTCTTTCAAGGAGCGATTCCTAACAGCAGAAGCAGCAGAGGCACAAACTGGATGACGAGAAGGGACAATGTAGAACACGTCTCTGTCCTGGCACATTGTCGTGTGCGATACGTCCCTCCGGGTCTTCGGTCCTTGCGAAGCTCTATGTACTGCGAGCGCTGCTACTTGAAGCTGAGAAGGACCGCGGAGCTAGCGGCGAATTCGGAGAGCGCTAAGCACGAAGTCAAGAAGCGAGACGTGTCCCTGCAACGCGGTGCTAAGAGCAGCTTCCTCGCGGCGGGGGCGAGCTCCGGCCACGAGACATTCTCGTCCTAGCAACGGATCTCTGTGAAGGGCGTAGGCGAAAAGCTTTCGATTTCCATTCGAACTGCGAGAAAGGCAGACTGTTACACGGAGCTCTGAGAACAAAGGTGCACGCCCTAGGCGGGCTTGGGCAGAAGCAGCGTTCTCGAGCTCTTGGCTGCCCGCACACTGCTGGGTATGTGGCGCCCCTGCGGCGGCTTCTGGCCGCCGACAAGTGAAAGCGGAGCAAGGCGTGGGCGAGGGCGAGGGCGGTGAACGAAGCGGCTATGTGCCGTGCTTGTGTGCACCACGTTAGAGGCTACTAGGAGAGGAAGGTGGTTGACTCTCGCTTGCCTTCCCAAGTGCCCTTAGCAGTCGGAAGGAGCAAGCTGAAGCACTGCTGCTTGTGCTGCTCCTTGGTTCCCTTGCAGCCCGCTCTGAAAGCATTGGCGGTCACTTCTAGGCGCCGAGTTGCACACACACAGCACCACGCTAAGTGCCGCGGAGAAGGGAAATCCAGAGTGCAGCGAGGAGCTTGACGTGGCTTACGTGCAGTAAGGAGAAGGTGAACCTAAGCACAGCCTCTTCAATCTGGCCGCCTCTGCTCTGGTAGCAACTTTTGCAAGACGGCAAAGGGAGACGCGAGTATGTAGAACGGAGGGCAGCGAGACGCCGTGTGTTATGCGCCCTTTCAGGGCTGCTGACAAGGGGCTACTTTAAGAACGCCTTCTTCGTCCTCGCGTCCTTCTCGCTTCGCTCTAGCTGCAAGGAGTACAGCACAGCGAAGGAGTGAGGACGGGCACTGCCCCAGCTTTTGCCCTGGCGTGCAACGGCTGTGTGCTGCTTTTCCAAGCAGCAAGAGCACTGAGAAGTGAAAGCGATTGTGAAGGAGCTCTTTGGCTGCTCGTGTGCTCTTCGCTGCACTGCGCCGCTCGCAAGCGGCTTCGTTCTTCGGCGTCTGCCGTCCGGAGAGAGCTGAACTGCAGCGGTCAGTTTCAGCTCTGCCCAACAGCGCGCTCTCAGTTCTGCGGACAAGCACGCCCTGTTGCCTTGGCTCCGAGTGCAAAGTCCTTAGCGAGCACTCACTCAGTGCAATGCACCCAGAAAGACGCTCTCGCTCGTCTTTCAAGGAGCGATTCCTAACAGCAGAAGCAGCAGAGGCACAAACTGGATGACGAGAAGGGACAATGTAGAACACGTTTCTGTCCTGGCACATTGTCGTGTGCGATACGTCCCTCCGGGTCTTCGGTCCTTGCGAAGCTCTATGTACTGCGAGCGCAGCTACTTGAAGCTGAGAAGGACCGCGGAGCTAGCAGCGAATTCGGAGAGCGCTAAGCACGAAGTCAAGAAGCGAGACGTGTCACTGCAACGCGGTGCTAAGAGCAGCTTCCTCGCGGCGGGGGCGAGCTCCGGCCACAAGACATTCTCGTCCTAGCAACGGATCTCTGTGAAGGGCGTAGGCGAAAAGCTTTCGATTTCCATTCGAACTGCGAGAAAGGCAGACTGTTACACGGAGCTCTGAGAACAAAGGTGCACGCCCTAGGCGGGCTTGGGCAGAAGCAGCGTTCTCGAGCGCTTGGCTGCCCGCACACTGCTGGGTATGTGGCGCCCCTGCGGCGGCTTCTGGCCGCCGACAAGTGAAAGCGGAGCAAGGCGTGGGCGAGGGCGAGGGCGGTGAACGAAGCGGCTATGTGCCGTGCTTGTGTGCACCACGTTAGAGGCTACTAGGAGAGGAAGGTGGTTGACTCTCGCTTGCCTTCCCAAGTGCCCTTAGCAGTCGGAAGGAGCAAGCTGAAGCACTGCTGCTTGTGCTGCTCCTTGGTTCCCTTGCAGCCCGCTCTGAAAGCATTGGCGGTCACTTCTAGGCGCCGAGTTGCACACACACAGCACCACGCTAAGTGCCGCGGAGAAGGGAAATCCAGAGTGCAGCGAGGAGCTGGACGTGGCTTACGTGCAGTAAGGAGAAGGTGAACCTAAGCACAGCCTCTTCAATCTGGCCGCCTCTGCTCTGGTAGCAACTTTTGCAAGACGGCAAAGGGAGACGCGAGTATGTAGAACGGAGGGCAGCGAGACGCCGTGTGTTATGCGCCCTTTCAGGGCTGCTGACAAGGGGCTACTTTAAGAACGCCTTCTTCGTCCTCGCGTCCTTCTCGCTTCGCTCTAGCTGCAAGGAGTACAGCACAGCGAAGGAGTGAGGACGGGCACTGCCCCAGCTTTTGCCTTGGCGTGCAACGGCTGTGTGCTGCTTTTCCAAGCAGCAAGAGCACTGAGAAGTGAAAGCGATTGTGAAGGAGCTCTTTGGCTGCTCGTGTGCTCTTCGCTGCACTGCGCCGCTCGCAAGCGGCTTCGTTCTTCGGCGTCTGCCGTCCGGAGAGAGCTGAACTGCAGCGGTCAGTTTCAGCTCTGCCCAACAGCGTGCTCTCAGTTCTGCGGACAAGCACGCCCTGTTGCCTTGGCTCCGAGTGCAAAGTCCTTAGCGAGCACTCACTCAGTGCAATGCACCCAGAAAGACGCTCTCGCTCGTCTTTCAAGGAGCGATTCCTAACAGCAGAAGCAGCAGAGGCACAAACTGGATGACGAGAAGGGACAATGTAGAACACGTCTCTGTCCTGGCACATTGTCGTGTGCGATACGTCCCTCCGGGTCTTCGGTCCTTGCGAAGCTCTATGTACTGCGAGCGCTGCTACTTGAAGCTGAGAAGGACCGCGGAGCTAGCGGCGAATTCGGAGAGCGCTAAGCACGAAGTCAAGAAGTGAGACGTGTCCCTGCAACGCGGTGCTAAGAGCAGCTTCCTCGCGGCGGGGGCGAGCTCCGGCCACGAGACATTCTCGTCCTAGCAACGGATCTCTGTGAAGGGCGTAGGCGAAAAGCTTTCGATTTCCATTCGAACTGCGAGAAAGGCAGACTGTTACACGGAGCTCTGAGAACAAAGGTGCACGCCCTAGGCGGGCTTGGGCAGAAGCAGCGTTCTCGAGCGCTTGGCTGCCCGCACACTGCTGGGTATGTGGCGCCCCTGCGGCGGCTTCTGGCCGCCGGCAAGTGAAAGCGGAGCCAGGCGTGGGCGAGGGCGGTGAACGAAGCGGCTATGTGCCGTGCTTGTGTGCACCACGTTAGAGGCTACTAGGAGAGGAAGGTGGTTGACTCTCGCTTGCCTTCCCAAGTGCCCTTAGCAGTCGGAAGGAGCAAGCTGAAGCACTGCTGCTTGTGCTGCTCCTTGGTTCCCTTGCAGCCCGCTCTGAAAGCATTGGCGGTCACTTCTAGGCGCCGAGTTGCACACACACAGCACCACGCTAAGTGCCGCGGAGAAGGGAAATCCAGAGTGCAGCGAGGAGCTTGACGTGGCTTACGTGCAGTAAGGAGAAGGTGAACCTAAGCACAGCCTCTTCAATCTGGCCGCCTCTGCTCTGGTAGCAACTTTTGCAAGACGGCAAAGGGAGACGCGAGTATGTAGAACGGAGGGCAGCGAGACGCCGTGTGTTATGCGCCCTTTCAGGGCTGCTGACAAGGGGCTACTTTAAGAACGCCTTCTTCGTCCTCGCGTCCTTCTCGCTTCGCTCTAGCTGCAAGGAGTACAGCACAGCGAAGGAGTGAGGACGGGCACTGCCCCAGCTTTTGCCCTGGCGTGCAACGGCTGTGTGCTGCTTTTCCAAGCAGCAAGAGCACTGAGAAGTGAAAGCGATTGTGAAGGAGCTCTTTGGCTGCTCGTGTGCTCTTCGCTGCACTGCGCTGCTCGCAAGCGGCTTCGTTCTTCGGCGTCTGCCGTCCGGAGAGAGCTGAACTCCAGCGGTCAGTTTCAGCTCTGCCCAACAGCGTGCTCTCAGTTCTGCGGACAAGCACGCCCTGTTGCCTTGGCTCCGAGTGCAAAGTCCTTAGCGAGCACTCACTCAGTGCAATGCACGCAGAAAGACGCTCTCGCTCGTCTTTCAAGGAGCGATTCCTAACAGCAGAAGCAGCAGAGGCACAAACTGGATGACGAGAAGGGACAATGTAGAACACGTCTCTGTCCTGGCACATTGTCGTGTGCGATACGTCCCTCCGGGTCTTCGGTCCTTGCGAAGCTCTATGTACTGCGAGCGCAGCTACTTGAAGCTGAGACGGACCGCGGAGCTAGCAGCGAATTCGGAGAGCGCTAAGCACGAAGTCAAGAAGCGAGACGTGTCCCTGCAACGCGGTGCTAAGAGCAGCTTCCTCGCGGCGGGGGCGAGCTCCGGCCACAAGACAGTCTCGTCCTAGCAACGGATCTCTGTGAAGGGCGTAGGCGAAAAGCTTTCGATTTCCATTCGAACTGCGAGAAAGGCAGACTGTTACACGGAGCTCTGAGAACAAAGGTGCACGCCCTAGGCGGGCTTGGGCAGAAGCAGCGTTCTCGAGCTCTTGGCTGCCCGCACACTGCTGGGTATGTGGCGCCCCTGCGGCGGCTTCTGGCCGCCGACAAGTGAAAGCGGAGCAAGGCGTGGGCGAGGGCGAGGGCGGTGAACGAAGCGGCTATGTGCCGTGCTTGTGTGCACCACGTTAGAGGCTACTAGGAGAGGAAGGTGGTTGACTCTCGCTTGCCTTCCCAAGTGCCCTTAGCAGTCGGAAGGAGCAAGCTGAAGCACTGCTGCTTGTGCTGCTCCTTGGTTCCCTTGCAGCCCGCTCTGAAAGCATTGGCGGTCACTTCTAGGCGCCGAGTTGCACACACACAGCACCACGCTAAGTGCCGCGGAGAAGGGAAATCCAGAGTGCAGCGAGGAGCTGGACGTGGCTTACGTGCAGTAAGGAGAAGGTGAACCTAAGCACAGCCTCTTCAATCTGGCCGCCTCTGCTCTGGTAGCAACTTTTGCAAGACGGCAAAGGGAGACGCGAGTATGTAGAACGGAGGGCAGCGAGACGCCGTGTGTTATGCGCCCTTTCAGGGCTGCTGACAAGGGGCTACTTTAAGAACGCCTTCTTCGTCCTCGCGTCCTTCTCGCTTCGCTCTAGCTGCAAGGAGTACAGCACAGCGAAGGAGTGAGGACGGGCACTGCCCCAGCTTTTGCCCTGGCGTGCAACGGCTGTGTGCTGCTTTTCCAAGCAGCAAGAGCACTGAGAAGTGAAAGCGATTGTGAAGGAGCTCTTTGGCTGCTCGTGTGCTCTTCGCTGCACTGCGCCGCTCGCAAGCGGCTTCGTTCTTCGGCGTCTGCCGTCCGGAGAGAGCTGAACTCCAGCGGTCAGTTTCAGCTCTGCCCAACAGCGTGCTCTCAGTTCTGCGGACAAGCACGCCCTGTTGCCTTGGCTCCGAGTGCAAAGTCCTTAGCGAGCACTCACTCAGTGCAATGCACGCAGAAAGACGCTCTCGCTCGTCTTTCAAGGAGCGATTCCTAACAGCAGAAGCAGCAGAGGCACAAACTGGATGACGAGAAGGGACAATGTAGAACACGTCTCTGTCCTGGCACATTGTCGTGTGCGATACGTCCCTCCGGGTCTTCGGTCCTTGCGAAGCTCTATGTACTGCGAGCGCTGCTACTTGAAGCTGAGAAGGACCGCGGAGCTAGCGGCGAATTCGGAGAGCGCTAAGCACGAAGTCAAGAAGCGAGACGTGTCCCTGCAACGCGGTGCTAAGAGCAGCTTCCTCGCGGCGGGGGCGAGCTCCGGCCACGAGACATTCTCGTCCTAGCAACGGATCTCTGTGAAAGGGCGTAGGCGAAAAGCTTTCGATTTCCATTCGAACTGCGAGAAAGGCAGACTGTTACACGGAGCTCTGAGAACAAAGGTGCACGCCCTAGGCGGGCTTGGGCAGAAGCAGCGTTCTCGAGCTCTTGGCTGCCCGCACACTGCTGGGTATGTGGCGCCCCTGCGGCGGCTTCTGGCCGCCGACAAGTGAAAGCGGAGCAAGGCGTGGGCGAGGGCGAGGGCGGTGAACGAAGCGGCTATGTGCCGTGCTTGTGTGCACCACGTTAGAGGCTACTAGGAGAGGAAGGTGGTTGACTCTCGCTTGCCTTCCCAAGTGCCCTTAGCAGTCGGAAGGAGCAAGCTGAAGCACTGCTGCTTGTGCTGCTCCTTGGTTCCCTTGCAGCCCGCTCTGAAAGCATTGGCGGTCACTTCTAGGCGCCGAGTTGCACACACACAGCACCACGCTAAGTGCCGCGGAGAAGGGAAATCCAGAGTGCAGCGAGGAGCTTGACGTGGCTTACGTGCAGTAAGGAGAAGGTGAACCTAAGCACAGCCTCTTCAATCTGGCCGCCTCTGCTCTGGTAGCAACTTTTGCAAGACGGCAAAGGGAGACGCGAGTATGTAGAACGGAGGGCAGCGAGACGCCGTGTGTTATGCGCCCTTTCAGGGCTGCTGACAAGCGGCTACTTTAAGAACGCCTTCTTCGTCCTCGCGTCCTTCTCGCTTCGCTCTAGCTGCAAGGAGTACAGCACAGCGAAGGAGTGAGGACGGGCACTGCCCCAGCTTTTGCCCTGGCGTGCAACGGCTGTGTGCTGCTTTTCCAAGCAGCAAGAGCACTGAGAAGTGAAAGCGATTGTGAAGGAGCTCTTTGGCTGCTCGTGTGCTCTTCGCTGCACTGCGCCGCTCGCAAGCGGCTTCGTTCTTCGGCGTCTGCCGTCCGGAGAGAGCTGAACTGCAGCGGTCAGTTTCAGCTCTGCCCAACAGCGTGCTCTCAGTTCTGCGGACAAGCACGCCCTGTTGCCTTGGCTCCGAGTGCAAAGTCCTTAGCGAGCACTCACTCAGTGCAATGCACCCAGAAAGACGCTCTCGCTCGTCTTTCAAGGAGCGATTCCTAACAGCAGAAGCAGCAGAGGCACAAACTGGATGACGAGAAGGGACAATGTAGAACACGTCTCTGTCCTGGCACATTGTCGTGTGCGATACGTCCCTCCGGGTCTTCGGTCCTTGCGAAGCTCTATGTACTGCGAGCGCTGCTACTTGAAGCTGAGAAGGACCGCGGAGCTAGCGGCGAATTCGGAGAGCGCTAAGCACGAAGTCAAGAAGCGAGACGTGTCCCTGCAACGCGGTGCTAAGAGCAGCTTCCTCGCGGCGGGGGCGAGCTCCGGCCACGAGACATTCTCGTCCTAGCAACGGATCTCTGTGAAGGGCGTAGGCGAAAAGCTTTCGATTTCCATTCGAACTGCGAGAAAGGCAGACTGTTACACGGAGCTCTGAGAACAAAGGTGCACGCCCTAGGCGGGCTTGGGCAGAAGCAGCGTTCTCGAGCTCTTGGCTGCCCGCACACTGCTGGGTATGTGGCGCCCCTGCGGCGGCTTCTGGCCGCCGACAAGTGAAAGCGGAGCAAGGCGTGGGCGAGGGCGAGGGCGGTGAACGAAGCGGCTATGTGCCGTGCTTGTGTGCACCACGTTAGAGGCTACTAGGAGAGGAAGGTGGTTGACTCTCGCTTGCCTTCCCAAGTGCCCTTAGCAGTCGGAAGGAGCAAGCTGAAGCACTGCTGCTTGTGCTGCTCCTTGGTTCCCTTGCAGCCCGCTCTGAAAGCATTGGCGGTCACTTCTAGGCGCCGAGTTGCACACACACAGCACCACGCTAAGTGCCGCGGAGAAGGGAAATCCAGAGTGCAGCGAGGAGCTTGACGTGGCTTACGTGCAGTAAGGAGAAGGTGAACCTAAGCACAGCCTCTTCAATCTGGCCGCCTCTGCTCTGGTAGCAACTTTTGCAAGACGGCAAAGGGAGACGCGAGTATGTAGAACGGAGGGCAGCGAGACGCCGTGTGTTATGCGCCCTTTCAGGGCTGCTGACAAGGGGCTACTTTAAGAACGCCTTCTTCGTCCTCGCGTCCTTCTCGCTTCGCTCTAGCTGCAAGGAGTACAGCACAGCGAAGGAGTGAGGACGGGCACTGCCCCAGCTTTTGCCCTGGCGTGCAACGGCTGTGTGCTGCTTTTCCAAGCAGCAAGAGCACTGAGAAGTGAAAGCGATTGTGAAGGAGCTCTTTGGCTGCTCGTGTGCTCTTCGCTGCACTGCGCCGCTCGCAAGCGGCTTCGTTCTTCGGCGTCTGCCGTCCGGAGAGAGCTGAACTGCAGCGGTCAGTTTCAGCTCTGCCCAACAGCGCGCTCTCAGTTCTGCGGACAAGCACGCCCTGTTGCCTTGGCTCCGAGTGCAAAGTCCTTAGCGAGCACTCACTCAGTGCAATGCACCCAGAAAGACGCTCTCGCTCGTCTTTCAAGGAGCGATTCCTAACAGCAGAAGCAGCAGAGGCACAAACTGGATGACGAGAAGGGACAATGTAGAACACGTTTCTGTCCTGGCACATTGTCGTGTGCGATACGTCCCTCCGGGTCTTCGGTCCTTGCGAAGCTCTATGTACTGCGAGCGCAGCTACTTGAAGCTGAGAAGGACCGCGGAGCTAGCAGCGAATTCGGAGAGCGCTAAGCACGAAGTCAAGAAGCGAGACGTGTCCCTGCAACGCGGTGCTAAGAGCAGCTTCCTCGCGGCGGGGGCGAGCTCCGGCCACAAGACATTCTCGTCCTAGCAACGGATCTCTGTGAAGGGCGTAGGCGAAAAGCTTTCGATTTCCATTCGAACTGCGAGAAAGGCAGACTGTTACACGGAGCTCTGAGAACAAAGGTGCACGCCCTAGGCGGGCTTGGGCAGAAGCAGCGTTCTCGAGCGCTTGGCTGCCCGCACACTGCTGGGTATGTGGCGCCCCTGCGGCGGCTTCTGGCCGCCGACAAGTGAAAGCGGAGCAAGGCGTGGGCGAGGGCGAGGGCGGTGAACGAAGCGGCTATGTGCCGTGCTTGTGTGCACCACGTTAGAGGCTACTAGGAGAGGAAGGTGGTTGACTCTCGCTTGCCTTCCCAAGTGCCCTTAGCAGTCGGAAGGAGCAAGCTGAAGCACTGCTGCTTGTGCTGCTCCTTGGTTCCCTTGCAGCCCGCTCTGAAAGCATTGGCGGTCACTTCTAGGCGCCGAGTTGCACACACACAGCACCACGCTAAGTGCCGCGGAGAAGGGAAATCCAGAGTGCAGCGAGGAGCTTGACGTGGCTTACGTGCAGTAAGGAGAAGGTGAACCTAAGCACAGCCTCTTCAATCTGGCCGCCTCTGCTCTGGTAGCAACTTTTGCAAGACGGCAAAGGGAGACGCGAGTATGTAGAACGGAGGGCAGCGAGACGCCGTGTGTTATGCGCCCTTTCAGGGCTGCTGACAAGCGGCTACTTTAAGAACGCCTTCTTCGTCCTCGCGTCCTTCTCGCTTCGCTCTAGCTGCAAGGAGTACAGCACAGCGAAGGAGTGAGGACGGGCACTGCCCCAGCTTTTGCCCTGGCGTGCAACGGCTGTGTGCTGCTTTTCCAAGCAGCAAGAGCACTGAGAAGTGAAAGCGATTGTGAAGGAGCTCTTTGGCTGCTCGTGTGCTCTTCGCTGCACTGCGCCGCTCGCAAGCGGCTTCGTTCTTCGGCGTCTGCCGTCCGGAGAGAGCTGAACTGCAGCGGTCAGTTTCAGCTCTGCCCAACAGCGTGCTCTCAGTTCTGCGGACAAGCACGCCCTGTTGCCTTGGCTCCGAGTGCAAAGTCCTTAGCGAGCACTCACTCAGTGCAATGCACCCAGAAAGACGCTCTCGCTCGTCTTTCAAGGAGCGATTCCTAACAGCAGAAGCAGCAGAGGCACAAACTGGATGACGAGAAGGGACAATGTAGAACACGTCTCTGTCCTGGCACATTGTCGTGTGCGATACGTCCCTCCGGGTCTTCGGTCCTTGCGAAGCTCTATGTACTGCGAGCGCTGCTACTTGAAGCTGAGAAGGACCGCGGAGCTAGCGGCGAATTCGGAGAGCGCTAAGCACGAAGTCAAGAAGCGAGACGTGTCCCTGCAACGCGGTGCTAAGAGCAGCTTCCTCGCGGCGGGGGCGAGCTCCGGCCACAAGACAGTCTCGTCCTAGCAACGGATCTCTGTGAAGGGCGTAGGCGAAAAGCTTTCGATTTCCATTCGAACTGCGAGAAAGGCAGACTGTTACACGACGGATCTCTGTGAAGGGCGTAGGCGAAAAGCTTTCGATTTCCATTCGAACTGCGAGAAAGGCAGACTGTTACACGGAGCTCTGAGAACAAAGGTGCACGCCCTAGGCGGGCTTGGGCAGAAGCAGCGTTCTCGAGCTCTTGGCTGCCCGCACACTGCTGAGTATGTGGCGCCCCTGCGGCGGCTTCTGGCCGCCGGCAAGTGAAAGCGGAGCAAGGCGTGGGCGAGGGCGAGGGCGGTGAACGAAGCGGCTATGTGCCGTGCTTGTGTGCACCACGTTAGAGGCTACTAGGAGAGGAAGGTGGTTGACTCTCGCTTGCCTTCCCAAGTGCCCTTAGCAGTCGGAAGGAGCAAGCTGAAGCACTGCTGCTTGTGCTGCTCCTTGGTTCCCTTGCAGCCCGCTCTGAAAGCATTGGCGGTCACTTCTAGGCGCCGAGTTGCACACACACAGCACCACGCTAAGTGCCGCGGAGAAGGGAAATCCAGAGTGCAGCGAGGAGCTTGACGTGGCTTACGTGCAGTAAGGAGAAGGTGAACCTAAGCACAGCCTCTTCAATCTGGCCGCCTCTGCTCTGGTAGCAACTTTTGCAAGACGGCAAAGGGAGACGCGAGTATGTAGAACGGAGGGCAGCGAGACGCCGTGTGTTATGCGCCCTTTCAGGGCTGCTGACAAGGGGCTACTTTAAGAACGCCTTCTTCGTCCTCGCGTCCTTCTCGCTTCGCTCTAGCTGCAAGGAGTACAGCACAGCGAAGGAGTGAGGACGGGAACTGCCCCAGCTTTTGCCCTGGCGTGCAACGGCTGTGTGCTGCTTTTCCAAGCAGCAAGAGCACTGAGAAGTGAAAGCGATTGTGAAGGAGCTCTTTGGCTGCTCGTGTGCTCTTCGCTGCACTGCGCCGCTCGCAAGCGGCTTCGTTCTTCGGCGTCTGCCGTCCGGAGAGAGCTGAACTGCAGCGGTCAGTTTCAGCTCTGCCCAACAGCGCGCTCTCAGTTCTGCGGACAAGCACGCCCTGTTGCCTTGGCTCCGAGTGCAAAGTCCTTAGCGAGCACTCACTCAGTGCAATGCACCCAGAAAGACGCTCTCGCTCGTCTTTCAAGGAGCGATTCCTAACAGCAGAAGCAGCAGAGGCACAAACTGGATGACGAGAAGGGACAATGTAGAACACGTTTCTGTCCTGGCACATTGTCGTGTGCAATACGTCCCTCCGGGTCTTCGGTCCTTGCGAAGCTCTATGTACTGCGAGCGCAGCTACTTGAAGCTGAGAAGGACCGCGGAGCTAGCAGCGAATTCGGAGAGCGCTAAGCACGAAGTCAAGAAGCGAGACGTGTCCCTGCAACGCGGTGCTAAGAGCAGCTTCCTGGCGGCGGGGGCGAGCTCCGGCCACAAGACATTCTCGTCCTAGCAACGGATCTCTGTGAAGGGCGTAGGCGAAAAGCTTTCGATTTCCATTCGAACTGCGAGAAAGGCAGACTGTTACACGGAGCTCTGAGAACAAAGGTGCACGCCCTAGGCGGGCTTGGGCAGAAGCAGCGTTCTCGAGCGCTTGGCTGCCCGCACACTGCTGGGTATGTGGCGCCCCTGCGGCGGCTTCTGGCCGCCGACAAGTGAAAGCGGAGCAAGGCGTGGGCGAGGGCGAGGGCGGTGAACGAAGCGGCTATGTGCCGTGCTTGTGTGCACCACGTTAGAGGCTACTAGGAGAGGAAGGTGGTTGACACTCGCTTGCCTTCCCAAGTGCCCTTAGCAGTCGGAAGGAGCAAGCTGAAGCACTGCTGCTTGTGCTGCTCCTTGGTTCCCTTGCAGCCCGCTCTGAAAGCATTGGCGGTCACTTCTAGGCGCCGAGTTGCACACACACAGCACCACGCTAAGTGCCGCGGAGAAGGGAAATCCAGAGTGCAGCGAGGAGCTTGACGTGGCTTACGTGCAGTAAGGAGAAGGTGAACCTAAGCACAGCCTCTTCAATCTGGCCGCCTCTGCTCTGGTAGCAACTTTTGCAAGACGGCAAAGGGAGACGCGAGTATGTAGAACGGAGGGCAGCGAGACGCCGTGTGTTATGCGCCCTTTCAGGGCTGCTGACAAGGGGCTACTTTAAGAACGCCTTCTTCGTCCTCGCGTCCTTCTCGCTTCGCTCTAGCTGCAAGGAGTACAGCACAGCGAAGGAGTGAGGACGGGCACTGCCCCAGCTTTTGCCCTGGCGTGCAACGGCTGTGTGCTGCTTTTCCAAGCAGCAAGAGCACTGAGAAGTGAAAGCGATTGTGAAGGAGCTCTTTGGCTGCTCGTGTGCTCTTCGCTGCACTGCGCCGCTCGCAAGCGGCTTCGTTCTTCGGCGTCTGCCGTCCGGAGAGAGCTGAACTGCAGCGGTCAGTTTCAGCTCTGCCCAACAGCGCGCTCTCAGTTCTGCGGACAAGCACGCCCTGTTGCCTTGGCTCCGAGTGCAAAGTCCTTAGCGAGCACTCACTCAGTGCAATGCACCCAGAAAGACGCTCTCGCTCGTCTTTCAAGGAGCGATTCCTAACAGCAGAAGCAGCAGAGGCACAAACTGGATGACGAGAAGGGACAATGTAGAACACGTCTCTGTCCTGGCACATTGTCGTGTGCGATACATCCCTCCGGGTCTTCGGTCCTTGCGAAGCTCTATGTACTGCGAGCGCAGCTACTTGAAGCTGAGACGGACCGCGGAGCTAGCAGCGAATTCGGAGAGCGCTAAGCACGAAGTCAAGAAGCGAGACGTGTCCCTGCAACGCGGTGCTAAGAGCAGCTTCCTCGCGGCGGGGGCGAGCTCCGGCCACAAGACAGTCTCGTCCTAGCAACGGATCTCTGTGAAGGGCGTAGGCGAAAAGCTTTCGATTTCCATTCGAACTGCGAGAAAGGCAGACTGTTACACGGAGCTCTGAGAACAAAGGTGCACGCCCTAGGCGGGCTTGGGCAGAAGCAGCGTTCTCGAGCTCTTGGCTGCCCGCACACTGCTGGGTATGTGGCGCCCCTGCGGCGGCTTCTGGCCGCCGACAAGTGAAAGCGGAGCAAGGCGTGGGCGAGGGCGAGGGCGGTGAACGAAGCGGCTATGTGCCGTGCTTGTGTGCACCACGTTAGAGGCTACTAGGAGAGGAAGGTGGTTGACTCTCGCTTGCCTTCCCAAGTGCCCTTAGCAGTCGGAAGGAGCAAGCTGAAGCACTGCTGCTTGTGCTGCTCCTTGGTTCCCTTGCAGCCCGCTCTGAAAGCATTGGCGGTCACTTCTAGGCGCCGAGTTGCACACACACAGCACCACGCTAAGTGCCGCGGAGAAGGGAAATCCAGAGTGCAGCGAGGAGCTTGACGTGGCTTACGTGCAGTAAGGAGAAGGTGAACCTAAGCACAGCCTCTTCAATCTGGCCGCCTCTGCTCTGGTAGCAACTTTTGCAAGACGGCAAAGGGAGACGCGAGTATGTAGAACGGAGGGCAGCGAGACGCCGTGTGTTATGCGCCCTTTCAGGGCTGCTGACAAGGGGCTACTTTAAGAACGCCTTCTTCGTCCTCGCGTCCTTCTCGCTTCGCTCTAGCTGCAAGGAGTACAGCACAGCGAAGGAGTGAGGACGGGCACTGCCCCAGCTTTTGCCCTGGCGTGCAACGGCTGTGTGCTGCTTTTCCAAGCAGCAAGAGCACTGAGAAGTGAAAGCGATTGTGAAGGAGCTCTTTGGCTGCTCGTGTGCTCTTCGCTGCACTGCGCCGCTCGCAAGCGGCTTCGTTCTTCGGCGTCTGCCGTCCGGAGAGAGCTGAACTGCAGCGGTCAGTTTCAGCTCTGCCCAACAGCGCGCTCTCAGTTCTGCGGACAAGCACGCCCTGTTGCCTTGGCTCCGAGTGCAAAGTCCTTAGCGAGCACTCACTCAGTGCAATGCACCCAGAAAGACGCTCTCGCTCGTCTTTCAAGGAGCGATTCCTAACAGCAGAAGCAGCAGAGGCACAAACTGGATGACGAGAAGGGACAATGTAGAACACGTTTCTGTCCTGGCACATTGTCGTGTGCGATACGTCCCTCCGGGTCTTCGGTCCTTGCGAAGCTCTATGTACTGCGAGCGCAGCTACTTGAAGCTGAGAAGGACCGCGGAGCTAGCAGCGAATTCGGAGAGCGCTAAGCACGAAGTCAAGAAGCGAGACGTGTCCCTGCAACGCGGTGCTAAGAGCAGCTTCCTCGCGGCGGGGGCGAGCTCCGGCCACAAGACATTCTCGTCCTAGCAACGGATCTCTGTGAAGGGCGTAGGCGAAAAGCTTTCGATTTCCATTCGAACTGCGAGAAAGGCAGACTGTTACACGGAGCTCTGAGAACAAAGGTGCACGCCCTAGGCGGGCTTGGGCAGAAGCAGCGTTCTCGAGCGCTTGGCTGCCCGCACACTGCTGGGTATGTGGCGCCCCTGCGGCGGCTTCTGGCCGCCGACAAGTGAAAGCGGAGCAAGGCGTGGGCGAGGGCGAGGGCGGTGAACGAAGCGGCTATGTGCCGTGCTTGTGTGCACCACGTTAGAGGCTACTAGGAGAGGAAGGTGGTTGACTCTCGCTTGCCTTCCCAAGTGCCCTTAGCAGTCGGAAGGAGCAAGCTGAAGCACTGCTGCTTGTGCTGCTCCTTGGTTCCCTTGCAGCCCGCTCTGAAAGCATTGGCGGTCACTTCTAGGCGCCGAGTTGCACACACACAGCACCACGCTAAGTGCCGCGGAGAAGGGAAATCCAGAGTGCAGCGAGGAGCTTGACGTGGCTTACGTGCAGTAAGGAGAAGGTGAACCTAAGCACAGCCTCTTCAATCTGGCCGCCTCTGCTCTGGTAGCAACTTTTGCAAGACGGCAAAGGGAGACGCGAGTATGTAGAACGGAGGGCAGCGAGACGCCGTGTGTTATGCGCCCTTTCAGGGCTGCTGACAAGCGGCTACTTTAAGAACGCCTTCTTCGTCCTCGCGTCCTTCTCGCTTCGCTCTAGCTGCAAGGAGTACAGCACAGCGAAGGAGTGAGGACGGGCACTGCCCCAGCTTTTGCCCTGGCGTGCAACGGCTGTGTGCTGCTTTTCCAAGCAGCAAGAGCACTGAGAAGTGAAAGCGATTGTGAAGGAGCTCTTTGGCTGCTCGTGTGCTCTTCGCTGCACTGCGCCGCTCGCAAGCGGCTTCGTTCTTCGGCGTCTGCCGTCCGGAGAGAGCTGAACTGCAGCGGTCAGTTTCAGCTCTGCCCAACAGCGTGCTCTCAGTTCTGCGGACAAGCACGCCCTGTTGCCTTGGCTCCGAGTGCAAAGTCCTTAGCGAGCACTCACTCAGTGCAATGCACCCAGAAAGACGCTCTCGCTCGTCTTTCAAGGAGCGATTCCTAACAGCAGAAGCAGCAGAGGCACAAACTGGATGACGAGAAGGGACAATGTAGAACACGTCTCTGTCCTGGCACATTGTCGTGTGCGATACGTCCCTCCGGGTCTTCGGTCCTTGCGAAGCTCTATGTACTGCGAGCGCTGCTACTTGAAGCTGAGAAGGACCGCGGAGCTAGCGGCGAATTCGGAGAGCGCTAAGCACGAAGTCAAGAAGCGAGACGTGTCCCTGCAACGCGGTGCTAAGAGCAGCTTCCTCGCGGCGGGGGCGAGCTCCGGCCACAAGACAGTCTCGTCCTAGCAACGGATCTCTGTGAAGGGCGTAGGCGAAAAGCTTTCGATTTCCATTCGAACTGCGAGAAAGGCAGACTGTTACACGACGGATCTCTGTGAAGGGCGTAGGCGAAAAGCTTTCGATTTCCATTCGAACTGCGAGAAAGGCAGACTGTTACACGGAGCTCTGAGAACAAAGGTGCACGCCCTAGGCGGGCTTGGGCAGAAGCAGCGTTCTCGAGCTCTTGGCTGCCCGCACACTGCTGAGTATGTGGCGCCCCTGCGGCGGCTTCTGGCCGCCGGCAAGTGAAAGCGGAGCAAGGCGTGGGCGAGGGCGAGGGCGGTGAACGAAGCGGCTATGTGCCGTGCTTGTGTGCACCACGTTAGAGGCTACTAGGAGAGGAAGGTGGTTGACTCTCGCTTGCCTTCCCAAGTGCCCTTAGCAGTCGGAAGGAGCAAGCTGAAGCACTGCTGCTTGTGCTGCTCCTTGGTTCCCTTGCAGCCCGCTCTGAAAGCATTGGCGGTCACTTCTAGGCGCCGAGTTGCACACACACAGCACCACGCTAAGTGCCGCGGAGAAGGGAAATCCAGAGTGCAGCGAGGAGCTTGACGTGGCTTACGTGCAGTAAGGAGAAGGTGAACCTAAGCACAGCCTCTTCAATCTGGCCGCCTCTGCTCTGGTAGCAACTTTTGCAAGACGGCAAAGGGAGACGCGAGTATGTAGAACGGAGGGCAGCGAGACGCCGTGTGTTATGCGCCCTTTCAGGGCTGCTGACAAGGGGCTACTTTAAGAACGCCTTCTTCGTCCTCGCGTCCTTCTCGCTTCGCTCTAGCTGCAAGGAGTACAGCACAGCGAAGGAGTGAGGACGGGAACTGCCCCAGCTTTTGCCCTGGCGTGCAACGGCTGTGTGCTGCTTTTCCAAGCAGCAAGAGCACTGAGAAGTGAAAGCGATTGTGAAGGAGCTCTTTGGCTGCTCGTGTGCTCTTCGCTGCACTGCGCCGCTCGCAAGCGGCTTCGTTCTTCGGCGTCTGCCGTCCGGAGAGAGCTGAACTGCAGCGGTCAGTTTCAGCTCTGCCCAACAGCGCGCTCTCAGTTCTGCGGACAAGCACGCCCTGTTGCCTTGGCTCCGAGTGCAAAGTCCTTAGCGAGCACTCACTCAGTGCAATGCACCCAGAAAGACGCTCTCGCTCGTCTTTCAAGGAGCGATTCCTAACAGCAGAAGCAGCAGAGGCACAAACTGGATGACGAGAAGGGACAATGTAGAACACGTTTCTGTCCTGGCACATTGTCGTGTGCAATACGTCCCTCCGGGTCTTCGGTCCTTGCGAAGCTCTATGTACTGCGAGCGCAGCTACTTGAAGCTGAGAAGGACCGCGGAGCTAGCAGCGAATTCGGAGAGCGCTAAGCACGAAGTCAAGAAGCGAGACGTGTCCCTGCAACGCGGTGCTAAGAGCAGCTTCCTGGCGGCGGGGGCGAGCTCCGGCCACAAGACATTCTCGTCCTAGCAACGGATCTCTGTGAAGGGCGTAGGCGAAAAGCTTTCGATTTCCATTCGAACTGCGAGAAAGGCAGACTGTTACACGGAGCTCTGAGAACAAAGGTGCACGCCCTAGGCGGGCTTGGGCAGAAGCAGCGTTCTCGAGCGCTTGGCTGCCCGCACACTGCTGGGTATGTGGCGCCCCTGCGGCGGCTTCTGGCCGCCGACAAGTGAAAGCGGAGCAAGGCGTGGGCGAGGGCGAGGGCGGTGAACGAAGCGGCTATGTGCCGTGCTTGTGTGCACCACGTTAGAGGCTACTAGGAGAGGAAGGTGGTTGACACTCGCTTGCCTTCCCAAGTGCCCTTAGCAGTCGGAAGGAGCAAGCTGAAGCACTGCTGCTTGTGCTGCTCCTTGGTTCCCTTGCAGCCCGCTCTGAAAGCATTGGCGGTCACTTCTAGGCGCCGAGTTGCACACACACAGCACCACGCTAAGTGCCGCGGAGAAGGGAAATCCAGAGTGCAGCGAGGAGCTTGACGTGGCTTACGTGCAGTAAGGAGAAGGTGAACCTAAGCACAGCCTCTTCAATCTGGCCGCCTCTGCTCTGGTAGCAACTTTTGCAAGACGGCAAAGGGAGACGCGAGTATGTAGAACGGAGGGCAGCGAGACGCCGTGTGTTATGCGCCCTTTCAGGGCTGCTGACAAGGGGCTACTTTAAGAACGCCTTCTTCGTCCTCGCGTCCTTCTCGCTTCGCTCTAGCTGCAAGGAGTACAGCACAGCGAAGGAGTGAGGACGGGCACTGCCCCAGCTTTTGCCCTGGCGTGCAACGGCTGTGTGCTGCTTTTCCAAGCAGCAAGAGCACTGAGAAGTGAAAGCGATTGTGAAGGAGCTCTTTGGCTGCTCGTGTGCTCTTCGCTGCACTGCGCCGCTCGCAAGCGGCTTCGTTCTTCGGCGTCTGCCGTCCGGAGAGAGCTGAACTGCAGCGGTCAGTTTCAGCTCTGCCCAACAGCGCGCTCTCAGTTCTGCGGACAAGCACGCCCTGTTGCCTTGGCTCCGAGTGCAAAGTCCTTAGCGAGCACTCACTCAGTGCAATGCACCCAGAAAGACGCTCTCGCTCGTCTTTCAAGGAGCGATTCCTAACAGCAGAAGCAGCAGAGGCACAAACTGGATGACGAGAAGGGACAATGTAGAACACGTCTCTGTCCTGGCACATTGTCGTGTGCGATACATCCCTCCGGGTCTTCGGTCCTTGCGAAGCTCTATGTACTGCGAGCGCAGCTACTTGAAGCTGAGACGGACCGCGGAGCTAGCAGCGAATTCGGAGAGCGCTAAGCACGAAGTCAAGAAGCGAGACGTGTCCCTGCAACGCGGTGCTAAGAGCAGCTTCCTCGCGGCGGGGGCGAGCTCCGGCCACAAGACAGTCTCGTCCTAGCAACGGATCTCTGTGAAGGGCGTAGGCGAAAAGCTTTCGATTTCCATTCGAACTGCGAGAAAGGCAGACTGTTACACGGAGCTCTGAGAACAAAGGTGCACGCCCTAGGCGGGCTTGGGCAGAAGCAGCGTTCTCGAGCTCTTGGCTGCCCGCACACTGCTGGGTATGTGGCGCCCCTGCGGCGGCTTCTGGCCGCCGACAAGTGAAAGCGGAGCAAGGCGTGGGCGAGGGCGAGGGCGGTGAACGAAGCGGCTATGTGCCGTGCTTGTGTGCACCACGTTAGAGGCTACTAGGAGAGGAAGGTGGTTGACTCTCGCTTGCCTTCCCAAGTGCCCTTAGCAGTCGGAAGGAGCAAGCTGAAGCACTGCTGCTTGTGCTGCTCCTTGGTTCCCTTGCAGCCCGCTCTGAAAGCATTGGCGGTCACTTCTAGGCGCCGAGTTGCACACACACAGCACCACGCTAAGTGCCGCGGAGAAGGGAAATCCAGAGTGCAGCGAGGAGCTTGACGTGGCTTACGTGCAGTAAGGAGAAGGTGAACCTAAGCACAGCCTCTTCAATCTGGCCGCCTCTGCTCTGGTAGCAACTTTTGCAAGACGGCAAAGGGAGACGCGAGTATGTAGAACGGAGGGCAGCGAGACGCCGTGTGTTATGCGCCCTTTCAGGGCTGCTGACAAGGGGCTACTTTAAGAACGCCTTCTTCGTCCTCGCGTCCTTCTCGCTTCGCTCTAGCTGCAAGGAGTACAGCACAGCGAAGGAGTGAGGACGGGCACTGCCCCAGCTTTTGCCCTGGCGTGCAACGGCTGTGTGCTGCTTTTCCAAGCAGCAAGAGCACTGAGAAGTGAAAGCGATTGTGAAGGAGCTCTTTGGCTGCTCGTGTGCTCTTCGCTGCACTGCGCCGCTCGCAAGCGGCTTCGTTCTTCGGCGTCTGCCGTCCGGAGAGAGCTGAACTGCAGCGGTCAGTTTCAGCTCTGCCCAACAGCGTGCTCTCAGTTCTGCGGACAAGCACGCCCTGTTGCCTTGGCTCCGAGTGCAAAGTCCTTAGCGAGCACTCACTCAGTGCAATGCACCCAGAAAGACGCTCTCGCTCGTCTTTCAAGGAGCGATTCCTAACAGCAGAAGCAGCAGAGGCACAAACTGGATGACGAGAAGGGACAATGTAGAACACGTCTCTGTCCTGGCACATTGTCGTGTGCGATACGTCCCTCCGGGTCTTCGGTCCTTGCGAAGCTCTATGTACTGCGAGCGCAGCTACTTGAAGCTGAGACGGACCGCGGAGCTAGCAGCGAATTCGGAGAGCGCTAAGCACGAAGTCAAGAAGCGAGACGTGTCCCTGCAACGCGGTGCTAAGAGCAGCTTCCTCGCGGCGGGGGCGAGCTCCGGCCACAAGACAGTCTCGTCCTAGCAACGGATCTCTGTGAAGGGCGTAGGCGAAAAGCTTTCGATTTCCATTCGAACTGCGAGAAAGGCAGACTGTTACACGGAGCTCTGAGAACAAAGGTGCACGCCCTAGGCGGGCTTGGGCAGAAGCAGCGTTCTCGAGCTCTTGGCTGCCCGCACACTGCTGGGTATGTGGCGCCCCTGCGGCGGCTTCTGGCCGCCGACAAGTGAAAGCGGAGCAAGGCGTGGGCGAGGGCGAGGGCGGTGAACGAAGCGGCTATGTGCCGTGCTTGTGTGCACCACGTTAGAGGCTACTAGGAGAGGAAGGTGGTTGACTCTCGCTTGCCTTCCCAAGTGCCCTTAGCAGTCGGAAGGAGCAAGCTGAAGCACTGCTGCTTGTGCTGCTCCTTGGTTCCCTTGCAGCCCGCTCTGAAAGCATTGGCGGTCACTTCTAGGCGCCGAGTTGCACACACACAGCACCACGCTAAGTGCCGCGGAGAAGGGAAATCCAGAGTGCAGCGAGGAGCTTGACGTGGCTTACGTGCAGTAAGGAGAAGGTGAACCTAAGCACAGCCTCTTCAATCTGGCCGCCTCTGCTCTGGTAGCAACTTTTGCAAGACGGCAAAGGGAGACGCGAGTATGTAGAACGGAGGGCAGCGAGACGCCGTGTGTTATGCGCCCTTTCAGGGCTGCTGACAAGGGGCTACTTTAAGAACGCCTTCTTCGTCCTCGCGTCCTTCTCGCTTCGCTCTAGCTGCAAGGAGTACAGCACAGCGAAGGAGTGAGGACGGGCACTGCCCCAGCTTTTGCCCTGGCGTGCAACGGCTGTGTGCTGCTTTTCCAAGCAGCAAGAGCACTGAGAAGTGAAAGCGATTGTGAAGGAGCTCTTTGGCTGCTCGTGTGCTCTTCGCTGCACTGCGCCGCTCGCAAGCGGCTTCGTTCTTCGGCGTCTGCCGTCCGGAGAGAGCTGAACTCCAGCGGTCAGTTTCAGCTCTGCCCAACAGCGTGCTCTCAGTTCTGCGGACAAGCACGCCCTGTTGCCTTGGCTCCGAGTGCAAAGTCCTTAGCGAGCACTCACTCAGTGCAATGCACCCAGAAAGACGCTCTCGCTCGTCTTTCAAGGAGCGATTCCTAACAGCAGAAGCAGCAGAGGCACAAACTGGATGACGAGAAGGGACAATGTAGAACACGTCTCTGTCCTGGCACATTGTCGTGTGCGATACGTCCCTCCGGGTCTTCGGTCCTTGCGAAGCTCTATGTACTGCGAGCGCAGCTACTTGAAGCTGAGAAGGACCGCGGAGCTAGCGGCCAATTCGGAGAGCGCTAAGCACGAAGTCAAGAAGCGAGACGTGTCCCTGCAACGCGGTGCTAAGAGCAGCTTCCTCGCGGCGGGGGCGAGCTCCGGCCACGAGACATTCTCGTCCTAGCAACGGATCTCTGTGAAAGGGCGTAGGCGAAAAGCTTTCGATTTCCATTCGAACTGCGAGAAAGGCAGACTGTTACACGGAGCTCTGAGAACAAAGGTGCACGCCCTAGGCGGGCTTGGGCAGAAGCAGCGTTCTCGAGCTCTTGGCTGCCCGCACACTGCTGGGTATGTGGCGCCCCTGCGGCGGCTTCTGGCCGCCGACAAGTGAAAGCGGAGCAAGGCGTGGGCGAGGGCGAGGGCGGTGAACGAAGCGGCTATGTGCCGTGCTTGTGTGCACCACGTTAGAGGCTACTAGGAGAGGAAGGTGGTTGACTCTCGCTTGCCTTCCCAAGTGCCCTTAGCAGTCGGAAGGAGCAAGCTGAAGCACTGCTGCTTGTGCTGCTCCTTGGTTCCCTTGCAGCCCGCTCTGAAAGCATTGGCGGTCACTTCTAGGCGCCGAGTTGCACACACACAGCACCACGCTAAGTGCCGCGGAGAAGGGAAATCCAGAGTGCAGCGAGGAGCTTGACGTGGCTTACGTGCAGTAAGGAGAAGGTGAACCTAAGCACAGCCTCTTCAATCTGGCCGCCTCTGCTCTGGTAGCAACTTTTGCAAGACGGCAAAGGGAGACGCGAGTATGTAGAACGGAGGGCAGCGAGACGCCGTGTGTTATGCGCCCTTTCAGGGCTGCTGACAAGCGGCTACTTTAAGAACGCCTTCTTCGTCCTCGCGTCCTTCTCGCTTCGCTCTAGCTGCAAGGAGTACAGCACAGCGGAGTGAGGACGGGCACTGCCCCAGCTTTTGCCCTGGCGTGCAACGGCTGTGTGCTGCTTTTCCAAGCAGCAAGAGCACTGAGAAGTGAAAGCGATTGTGAAGGAGCTCTTTGGCTGCTCGTGTGCTCTTCGCTGCACTGCGCCGCTCGCAAGCGGCTTCGTTCTTCGGCGTCTGCCGTCCGGAGAGAGCTGAACTGCAGCGGTCAGTTTCAGCTCTGCCCAACAGCGTGCTCTCAGTTCTGCGGACAAGCACGCCCTGTTGCCTTGGCTCCGAGTGCAAAGTCCTTAGCGAGCACTCACTCAGTGCAATGCACCCAGAAAGACGCTCTCGCTCGTCTTTCAAGGAGCGATTCCTAACAGCAGAAGCAGCAGAGGCACAAACTGGATGACGAGAAGGGACAATGTAGAACACGTCTCTGTCCTGGCACATTGTCGTGTGCGATACGTCCCTCCGGGTCTTCGGTCCTTGCGAAGCTCTATGTACTGCGAGCGCTGCTACTTGAAGCTGAGAAGGACCGCGGAGCTAGCGGCGAATTCGGAGAGCGCTAAGCACGAAGTCAAGAAGCGAGACGTGTCCCTGCAACGCGGTGCTAAGAGCAGCTTCCTCGCGGCGGGGGCGAGCTCCGGCCACGAGACATTCTCGTCCTAGCAACGGATCTCTGTGAAGGGCGTAGGCGAAAAGCTTTCGATTTCCATTCGAACTGCGAGAAAGGCAGACTGTTACACGGAGCTCTGAGAACAAAGGTGCACGCCCTAGGCGGGCTTGGGCAGAAGCAGCGTTCTCGAGCTCTTGGCTGCCCGCACACTGCTGGGTATGTGGCGCCCCTGCGGCGGCTTCTGGCCGCCGACAAGTGAAAGCGGAGCAAGGCGTGGGCGAGGGCGAGGGCGGTGAACGAAGCGGCTATGTGCCGTGCTTGTGTGCACCACGTTAGAGGCTACTAGGAGAGGAAGGTGGTTGACTCTCGCTTGCCTTCCCAAGTGCCCTTAGCAGTCGGAAGGAGCAAGCTGAAGCACTGCTGCTTGTGCTGCTCCTTGGTTCCCTTGCAGCCCGCTCTGAAAGCATTGGCGGTCACTTCTAGGCGCCGAGTTGCACACACACAGCACCACGCTAAGTGCCGCGGAGAAGGGAAATCCAGAGTGCAGCGAGGAGCTTGACGTGGCTTACGTGCAGTAAGGAGAAGGTGAACCTAAGCACAGCCTCTTCAATCTGGCCGCCTCTGCTCTGGTAGCAACTTTTGCAAGACGGCAAAGGGAGACGCGAGTATGTAGAACGGAGGGCAGCGAGACGCCGTGTGTTATGCGCCCTTTCAGGGCTGCTGACAAGGGGCTACTTTAAGAACGCCTTCTTCGTCCTCGCGTCCTTCTCGCTTCGCTCTAGCTGCAAGGAGTACAGCACAGCGAAGGAGTGAGGACGGGCACTGCCCCAGCTTTTGCCCTGGCGTGCAACGGCTGTGTGCTGCTTTTCCAAGCAGCAAGAGCACTGAGAAGTGAAAGCGATTGTGAAGGAGCTCTTTGGCTGCTCGTGTGCTCTTCGCTGCACTGCGCCGCTCGCAAGCGGCTTCGTTCTTCGGCGTCTGCCGTCCGGAGAGAGCTGAACTGCAGCGGTCAGTTTCAGCTCTGCCCAACAGCGCGCTCTCAGTTCTGCGGACAAGCACGCCCTGTTGCCTTGGCTCCGAGTGCAAAGTCCTTAGCGAGCACTCACTCAGTGCAATGCACCCAGAAAGACGCTCTCGCTCGTCTTTCAAGGAGCGATTCCTAACAGCAGAAGCAGCAGAGGCACAAACTGGATGACGAGAAGGGACAATGTAGAACACGTTTCTGTCCTGGCACATTGTCGTGTGCGATACGTCCCTCCGGGTCTTCGGTCCTTGCGAAGCTCTATGTACTGCGAGCGCAGCTACTTGAAGCTGAGAAGGACCGCGGAGCTAGCAGCGAATTCGGAGAGCGCTAAGCACGAAGTCAAGAAGCGAGACGTGTCACTGCAACGCGGTGCTAAGAGCAGCTTCCTCGCGGCGGGGGCGAGCTCCGGCCACAAGACATTCTCGTCCTAGCAACGGATCTCTGTGAAGGGCGTAGGCGAAAAGCTTTCGATTTCCATTCGAACTGCGAGAAAGGCAGACTGTTACACGGAGCTCTGAGAACAAAGGTGCACGCCCTAGGCGGGCTTGGGCAGAAGCAGCGTTCTCGAGCGCTTGGCTGCCCGCACACTGCTGGGTATGTGGCGCCCCTGCGGCGGCTTCTGGCCGCCGACAAGTGAAAGCGGAGCAAGGCGTGGGCGAGGGCGAGGGCGGTGAACGAAGCGGCTATGTGCCGTGCTTGTGTGCACCACGTTAGAGGCTACTAGGAGAGGAAGGTGGTTGACTCTCGCTTGCCTTCCCAAGTGCCCTTAGCAGTCGGAAGGAGCAAGCTGAAGCACTGCTGCTTGTGCTGCTCCTTGGTTCCCTTGCAGCCCGCTCTGAAAGCATTGGCGGTCACTTCTAGGCGCCGAGTTGCACACACACAGCACCACGCTAAGTGCCGCGGAGAAGGGAAATCCAGAGTGCAGCGAGGAGCTGGACGTGGCTTACGTGCAGTAAGGAGAAGGTGAACCTAAGCACAGCCTCTTCAATCTGGCCGCCTCTGCTCTGGTAGCAACTTTTGCAAGACGGCAAAGGGAGACGCGAGTATGTAGAACGGAGGGCAGCGAGACGCCGTGTGTTATGCGCCCTTTCAGGGCTGCTGACAAGGGGCTACTTTAAGAACGCCTTCTTCGTCCTCGCGTCCTTCTCGCTTCGCTCTAGCTGCAAGGAGTACAGCACAGCGAAGGAGTGAGGACGGGCACTGCCCCAGCTTTTGCCTTGGCGTGCAACGGCTGTGTGCTGCTTTTCCAAGCAGCAAGAGCACTGAGAAGTGAAAGCGATTGTGAAGGAGCTCTTTGGCTGCTCGTGTGCTCTTCGCTGCACTGCGCCGCTCGCAAGCGGCTTCGTTCTTCGGCGTCTGCCGTCCGGAGAGAGCTGAACTGCAGCGGTCAGTTTCAGCTCTGCCCAACAGCGTGCTCTCAGTTCTGCGGACAAGCACGCCCTGTTGCCTTGGCTCCGAGTGCAAAGTCCTTAGCGAGCACTCACTCAGTGCAATGCACCCAGAAAGACGCTCTCGCTCGTCTTTCAAGGAGCGATTCCTAACAGCAGAAGCAGCAGAGGCACAAACTGGATGACGAGAAGGGACAATGTAGAACACGTCTCTGTCCTGGCACATTGTCGTGTGCGATACGTCCCTCCGGGTCTTCGGTCCTTGCGAAGCTCTATGTACTGCGAGCGCTGCTACTTGAAGCTGAGAAGGACCGCGGAGCTAGCGGCGAATTCGGAGAGCGCTAAGCACGAAGTCAAGAAGTGAGACGTGTCCCTGCAACGCGGTGCTAAGAGCAGCTTCCTCGCGGCGGGGGCGAGCTCCGGCCACGAGACATTCTCGTCCTAGCAACGGATCTCTGTGAAGGGCGTAGGCGAAAAGCTTTCGATTTCCATTCGAACTGCGAGAAAGGCAGACTGTTACACGGAGCTCTGAGAACAAAGGTGCACGCCCTAGGCGGGCTTGGGCAGAAGCAGCGTTCTCGAGCGCTTGGCTGCCCGCACACTGCTGGGTATGTGGCGCCCCTGCGGCGGCTTCTGGCCGCCGGCAAGTGAAAGCGGAGCCAGGCGTGGGCGAGGGCGGTGAACGAAGCGGCTATGTGCCGTGCTTGTGTGCACCACGTTAGAGGCTACTAGGAGAGGAAGGTGGTTGACTCTCGCTTGCCTTCCCAAGTGCCCTTAGCAGTCGGAAGGAGCAAGCTGAAGCACTGCTGCTTGTGCTGCTCCTTGGTTCCCTTGCAGCCCGCTCTGAAAGCATTGGCGGTCACTTCTAGGCGCCGAGTTGCACACACACAGCACCACGCTAAGTGCCGCGGAGAAGGGAAATCCAGAGTGCAGCGAGGAGCTTGACGTGGCTTACGTGCAGTAAGGAGAAGGTGAACCTAAGCACAGCCTCTTCAATCTGGCCGCCTCTGCTCTGGTAGCAACTTTTGCAAGACGGCAAAGGGAGACGCGAGTATGTAGAACGGAGGGCAGCGAGACGCCGTGTGTTATGCGCCCTTTCAGGGCTGCTGACAAGGGGCTACTTTAAGAACGCCTTCTTCGTCCTCGCGTCCTTCTCGCTTCGCTCTAGCTGCAAGGAGTACAGCACAGCGAAGGAGTGAGGACGGGCACTGCCCCAGCTTTTGCCCTGGCGTGCAACGGCTGTGTGCTGCTTTTCCAAGCAGCAAGAGCACTGAGAAGTGAAAGCGATTGTGAAGGAGCTCTTTGGCTGCTCGTGTGCTCTTCGCTGCACTGCGCTGCTCGCAAGCGGCTTCGTTCTTCGGCGTCTGCCGTCCGGAGAGAGCTGAACTCCAGCGGTCAGTTTCAGCTCTGCCCAACAGCGTGCTCTCAGTTCTGCGGACAAGCACGCCCTGTTGCCTTGGCTCCGAGTGCAAAGTCCTTAGCGAGCACTCACTCAGTGCAATGCACGCAGAAAGACGCTCTCGCTCGTCTTTCAAGGAGCGATTCCTAACAGCAGAAGCAGCAGAGGCACAAACTGGATGACGAGAAGGGACAATGTAGAACACGTCTCTGTCCTGGCACATTGTCGTGTGCGATACGTCCCTCCGGGTCTTCGGTCCTTGCGAAGCTCTATGTACTGCGAGCGCAGCTACTTGAAGCTGAGACGGACCGCGGAGCTAGCAGCGAATTCGGAGAGCGCTAAGCACGAAGTCAAGAAGCGAGACGTGTCCCTGCAACGCGGTGCTAAGAGCAGCTTCCTCGCGGCGGGGGCGAGCTCCGGCCACAAGACAGTCTCGTCCTAGCAACGGATCTCTGTGAAGGGCGTAGGCGAAAAGCTTTCGATTTCCATTCGAACTGCGAGAAAGGCAGACTGTTACACGGAGCTCTGAGAACAAAGGTGCACGCCCTAGGCGGGCTTGGGCAGAAGCAGCGTTCTCGAGCTCTTGGCTGCCCGCACACTGCTGGGTATGTGGCGCCCCTGCGGCGGCTTCTGGCCGCCGACAAGTGAAAGCGGAGCAAGGCGTGGGCGAGGGCGAGGGCGGTGAACGAAGCGGCTATGTGCCGTGCTTGTGTGCACCACGTTAGAGGCTACTAGGAGAGGAAGGTGGTTGACTCTCGCTTGCCTTCCCAAGTGCCCTTAGCAGTCGGAAGGAGCAAGCTGAAGCACTGCTGCTTGTGCTGCTCCTTGGTTCCCTTGCAGCCCGCTCTGAAAGCATTGGCGGTCACTTCTAGGCGCCGAGTTGCACACACACAGCACCACGCTAAGTGCCGCGGAGAAGGGAAATCCAGAGTGCAGCGAGGAGCTGGACGTGGCTTACGTGCAGTAAGGAGAAGGTGAACCTAAGCACAGCCTCTTCAATCTGGCCGCCTCTGCTCTGGTAGCAACTTTTGCAAGACGGCAAAGGGAGACGCGAGTATGTAGAACGGAGGGCAGCGAGACGCCGTGTGTTATGCGCCCTTTCAGGGCTGCTGACAAGGGGCTACTTTAAGAACGCCTTCTTCGTCCTCGCGTCCTTCTCGCTTCGCTCTAGCTGCAAGGAGTACAGCACAGCGAAGGAGTGAGGACGGGCACTGCCCCAGCTTTTGCCCTGGCGTGCAACGGCTGTGTGCTGCTTTTCCAAGCAGCAAGAGCACTGAGAAGTGAAAGCGATTGTGAAGGAGCTCTTTGGCTGCTCGTGTGCTCTTCGCTGCACTGCGCCGCTCGCAAGCGGCTTCGTTCTTCGGCGTCTGCCGTCCGGAGAGAGCTGAACTCCAGCGGTCAGTTTCAGCTCTGCCCAACAGCGTGCTCTCAGTTCTGCGGACAAGCACGCCCTGTTGCCTTGGCTCCGAGTGCAAAGTCCTTAGCGAGCACTCACTCAGTGCAATGCACCCAGAAAGACGCTCTCGCTCGTCTTTCAAGGAGCGATTCCTAACAGCAGAAGCAGCAGAGGCACAAACTGGATGACGAGAAGGGACAATGTAGAACACGTCTCTGTCCTGGCACATTGTCGTGTGCGATACGTCCCTCCGGGTCTTCGGTCCTTGCGAAGCTCTATGTACTGCGAGCGCTGCTACTTGAAGCTGAGAAGGACCGCGGAGCTAGCGGCGAATTCGGAGAGCGCTAAGCACGAAGTCAAGAAGCGAGACGTGTCCCTGCAACGCGGTGCTAAGAGCAGCTTCCTCGCGGCGGGGGCGAGCTCCGGCCACGAGACATTCTCGTCCTAGCAACGGATCTCTGTGAAAGGGCGTAGGCGAAAAGCTTTCGATTTCCATTCGAACTGCGAGAAAGGCAGACTGTTACACGGAGCTCTGAGAACAAAGGTGCACGCCCTAGGCGGGCTTGGGCAGAAGCAGCGTTCTCGAGCTCTTGGCTGCCCGCACACTGCTGGGTATGTGGCGCCCCTGCGGCGGCTTCTGGCCGCCGACAAGTGAAAGCGGAGCAAGGCGTGGGCGAGGGCGAGGGCGGTGAACGAAGCGGCTATGTGCCGTGCTTGTGTGCACCACGTTAGAGGCTACTAGGAGAGGAAGGTGGTTGACTCTCGCTTGCCTTCCCAAGTGCCCTTAGCAGTCGGAAGGAGCAAGCTGAAGCACTGCTGCTTGTGCTGCTCCTTGGTTCCCTTGCAGCCCGCTCTGAAAGCATTGGCGGTCACTTCTAGGCGCCGAGTTGCACACACACAGCACCACGCTAAGTGCCGCGGAGAAGGGAAATCCAGAGTGCAGCGAGGAGCTTGACGTGGCTTACGTGCAGTAAGGAGAAGGTGAACCTAAGCACAGCCTCTTCAATCTGGCCGCCTCTGCTCTGGTAGCAACTTTTGCAAGACGGCAAAGGGAGACGCGAGTATGTAGAACGGAGGGCAGCGAGACGCCGTGTGTTATGCGCCCTTTCAGGGCTGCTGACAAGCGGCTACTTTAAGAACGCCTTCTTCGTCCTCGCGTCCTTCTCGCTTCGCTCTAGCTGCAAGGAGTACAGCACAGCGAAGGAGTGAGGACGGGCACTGCCCCAGCTTTTGCCCTGGCGTGCAACGGCTGTGTGCTGCTTTTCCAAGCAGCAAGAGCACTGAGAAGTGAAAGCGATTGTGAAGGAGCTCTTTGGCTGCTCGTGTGCTCTTCGCTGCACTGCGCCGCTCGCAAGCGGCTTCGTTCTTCGGCGTCTGCCGTCCGGAGAGAGCTGAACTGCAGCGGTCAGTTTCAGCTCTGCCCAACAGCGTGCTCTCAGTTCTGCGGACAAGCACGCCCTGTTGCCTTGGCTCCGAGTGCAAAGTCCTTAGCGAGCACTCACTCAGTGCAATGCACCCAGAAAGACGCTCTCGCTCGTCTTTCAAGGAGCGATTCCTAACAGCAGAAGCAGCAGAGGCACAAACTGGATGACGAGAAGGGACAATGTAGAACACGTCTCTGTCCTGGCACATTGTCGTGTGCGATACGTCCCTCCGGGTCTTCGGTCCTTGCGAAGCTCTATGTACTGCGAGCGCTGCTACTTGAAGCTGAGAAGGACCGCGGAGCTAGCGGCGAATTCGGAGAGCGCTAAGCACGAAGTCAAGAAGCGAGACGTGTCCCTGCAACGCGGTGCTAAGAGCAGCTTCCTCGCGGCGGGGGCGAGCTCCGGCCACGAGACATTCTCGTCCTAGCAACGGATCTCTGTGAAGGGCGTAGGCGAAAAGCTTTCGATTTCCATTCGAACTGCGAGAAAGGCAGACTGTTACACGGAGCTCTGAGAACAAAGGTGCACGCCCTAGGCGGGCTTGGGCAGAAGCAGCGTTCTCGAGCTCTTGGCTGCCCGCACACTGCTGGGTATGTGGCGCCCCTGCGGCGGCTTCTGGCCGCCGACAAGTGAAAGCGGAGCAAGGCGTGGGCGAGGGCGAGGGCGGTGAACGAAGCGGCTATGTGCCGTGCTTGTGTGCACCACGTTAGAGGCTACTAGGAGAGGAAGGTGGTTGACTCTCGCTTGCCTTCCCAAGTGCCCTTAGCAGTCGGAAGGAGCAAGCTGAAGCACTGCTGCTTGTGCTGCTCCTTGGTTCCCTTGCAGCCCGCTCTGAAAGCATTGGCGGTCACTTCTAGGCGCCGAGTTGCACACACACAGCACCACGCTAAGTGCCGCGGAGAAGGGAAATCCAGAGTGCAGCGAGGAGCTTGACGTGGCTTACGTGCAGTAAGGAGAAGGTGAACCTAAGCACAGCCTCTTCAATCTGGCCGCCTCTGCTCTGGTAGCAACTTTTGCAAGACGGCAAAGGGAGACGCGAGTATGTAGAACGGAGGGCAGCGAGACGCCGTGTGTTATGCGCCCTTTCAGGGCTGCTGACAAGGGGCTACTTTAAGAACGCCTTCTTCGTCCTCGCGTCCTTCTCGCTTCGCTCTAGCTGCAAGGAGTACAGCACAGCGAAGGAGTGAGGACGGGCACTGCCCCAGCTTTTGCCCTGGCGTGCAACGGCTGTGTGCTGCTTTTCCAAGCAGCAAGAGCACTGAGAAGTGAAAGCGATTGTGAAGGAGCTCTTTGGCTGCTCGTGTGCTCTTCGCTGCACTGCGCCGCTCGCAAGCGGCTTCGTTCTTCGGCGTCTGCCGTCCGGAGAGAGCTGAACTGCAGCGGTCAGTTTCAGCTCTGCCCAACAGCGCGCTCTCAGTTCTGCGGACAAGCACGCCCTGTTGCCTTGGCTCCGAGTGCAAAGTCCTTAGCGAGCACTCACTCAGTGCAATGCACCCAGAAAGACGCTCTCGCTCGTCTTTCAAGGAGCGATTCCTAACAGCAGAAGCAGCAGAGGCACAAACTGGATGACGAGAAGGGACAATGTAGAACACGTTTCTGTCCTGGCACATTGTCGTGTGCGATACGTCCCTCCGGGTCTTCGGTCCTTGCGAAGCTCTATGTACTGCGAGCGCAGCTACTTGAAGCTGAGAAGGACCGCGGAGCTAGCAGCGAATTCGGAGAGCGCTAAGCACGAAGTCAAGAAGCGAGACGTGTCCCTGCAACGCGGTGCTAAGAGCAGCTTCCTCGCGGCGGGGGCGAGCTCCGGCCACAAGACATTCTCGTCCTAGCAACGGATCTCTGTGAAGGGCGTAGGCGAAAAGCTTTCGATTTCCATTCGAACTGCGAGAAAGGCAGACTGTTACACGGAGCTCTGAGAACAAAGGTGCACGCCCTAGGCGGGCTTGGGCAGAAGCAGCGTTCTCGAGCGCTTGGCTGCCCGCACACTGCTGGGTATGTGGCGCCCCTGCGGCGGCTTCTGGCCGCCGACAAGTGAAAGCGGAGCAAGGCGTGGGCGAGGGCGAGGGCGGTGAACGAAGCGGCTATGTGCCGTGCTTGTGTGCACCACGTTAGAGGCTACTAGGAGAGGAAGGTGGTTGACTCTCGCTTGCCTTCCCAAGTGCCCTTAGCAGTCGGAAGGAGCAAGCTGAAGCACTGCTGCTTGTGCTGCTCCTTGGTTCCCTTGCAGCCCGCTCTGAAAGCATTGGCGGTCACTTCTAGGCGCCGAGTTGCACACACACAGCACCACGCTAAGTGCCGCGGAGAAGGGAAATCCAGAGTGCAGCGAGGAGCTTGACGTGGCTTACGTGCAGTAAGGAGAAGGTGAACCTAAGCACAGCCTCTTCAATCTGGCCGCCTCTGCTCTGGTAGCAACTTTTGCAAGACGGCAAAGGGAGACGCGAGTATGTAGAACGGAGGGCAGCGAGACGCCGTGTGTTATGCGCCCTTTCAGGGCTGCTGACAAGCGGCTACTTTAAGAACGCCTTCTTCGTCCTCGCGTCCTTCTCGCTTCGCTCTAGCTGCAAGGAGTACAGCACAGCGAAGGAGTGAGGACGGGCACTGCCCCAGCTTTTGCCCTGGCGTGCAACGGCTGTGTGCTGCTTTTCCAAGCAGCAAGAGCACTGAGAAGTGAAAGCGATTGTGAAGGAGCTCTTTGGCTGCTCGTGTGCTCTTCGCTGCACTGCGCCGCTCGCAAGCGGCTTCGTTCTTCGGCGTCTGCCGTCCGGAGAGAGCTGAACTGCAGCGGTCAGTTTCAGCTCTGCCCAACAGCGTGCTCTCAGTTCTGCGGACAAGCACGCCCTGTTGCCTTGGCTCCGAGTGCAAAGTCCTTAGCGAGCACTCACTCAGTGCAATGCACCCAGAAAGACGCTCTCGCTCGTCTTTCAAGGAGCGATTCCTAACAGCAGAAGCAGCAGAGGCACAAACTGGATGACGAGAAGGGACAATGTAGAACACGTCTCTGTCCTGGCACATTGTCGTGTGCGATACGTCCCTCCGGGTCTTCGGTCCTTGCGAAGCTCTATGTACTGCGAGCGCTGCTACTTGAAGCTGAGAAGGACCGCGGAGCTAGCGGCGAATTCGGAGAGCGCTAAGCACGAAGTCAAGAAGCGAGACGTGTCCCTGCAACGCGGTGCTAAGAGCAGCTTCCTCGCGGCGGGGGCGAGCTCCGGCCACAAGACAGTCTCGTCCTAGCAACGGATCTCTGTGAAGGGCGTAGGCGAAAAGCTTTCGATTTCCATTCGAACTGCGAGAAAGGCAGACTGTTACACGACGGATCTCTGTGAAGGGCGTAGGCGAAAAGCTTTCGATTTCCATTCGAACTGCGAGAAAGGCAGACTGTTACACGGAGCTCTGAGAACAAAGGTGCACGCCCTAGGCGGGCTTGGGCAGAAGCAGCGTTCTCGAGCTCTTGGCTGCCCGCACACTGCTGAGTATGTGGCGCCCCTGCGGCGGCTTCTGGCCGCCGGCAAGTGAAAGCGGAGCAAGGCGTGGGCGAGGGCGAGGGCGGTGAACGAAGCGGCTATGTGCCGTGCTTGTGTGCACCACGTTAGAGGCTACTAGGAGAGGAAGGTGGTTGACTCTCGCTTGCCTTCCCAAGTGCCCTTAGCAGTCGGAAGGAGCAAGCTGAAGCACTGCTGCTTGTGCTGCTCCTTGGTTCCCTTGCAGCCCGCTCTGAAAGCATTGGCGGTCACTTCTAGGCGCCGAGTTGCACACACACAGCACCACGCTAAGTGCCGCGGAGAAGGGAAATCCAGAGTGCAGCGAGGAGCTTGACGTGGCTTACGTGCAGTAAGGAGAAGGTGAACCTAAGCACAGCCTCTTCAATCTGGCCGCCTCTGCTCTGGTAGCAACTTTTGCAAGACGGCAAAGGGAGACGCGAGTATGTAGAACGGAGGGCAGCGAGACGCCGTGTGTTATGCGCCCTTTCAGGGCTGCTGACAAGGGGCTACTTTAAGAACGCCTTCTTCGTCCTCGCGTCCTTCTCGCTTCGCTCTAGCTGCAAGGAGTACAGCACAGCGAAGGAGTGAGGACGGGAACTGCCCCAGCTTTTGCCCTGGCGTGCAACGGCTGTGTGCTGCTTTTCCAAGCAGCAAGAGCACTGAGAAGTGAAAGCGATTGTGAAGGAGCTCTTTGGCTGCTCGTGTGCTCTTCGCTGCACTGCGCCGCTCGCAAGCGGCTTCGTTCTTCGGCGTCTGCCGTCCGGAGAGAGCTGAACTGCAGCGGTCAGTTTCAGCTCTGCCCAACAGCGCGCTCTCAGTTCTGCGGACAAGCACGCCCTGTTGCCTTGGCTCCGAGTGCAAAGTCCTTAGCGAGCACTCACTCAGTGCAATGCACCCAGAAAGACGCTCTCGCTCGTCTTTCAAGGAGCGATTCCTAACAGCAGAAGCAGCAGAGGCACAAACTGGATGACGAGAAGGGACAATGTAGAACACGTTTCTGTCCTGGCACATTGTCGTGTGCAATACGTCCCTCCGGGTCTTCGGTCCTTGCGAAGCTCTATGTACTGCGAGCGCAGCTACTTGAAGCTGAGAAGGACCGCGGAGCTAGCAGCGAATTCGGAGAGCGCTAAGCACGAAGTCAAGAAGCGAGACGTGTCCCTGCAACGCGGTGCTAAGAGCAGCTTCCTGGCGGCGGGGGCGAGCTCCGGCCACAAGACATTCTCGTCCTAGCAACGGATCTCTGTGAAGGGCGTAGGCGAAAAGCTTTCGATTTCCATTCGAACTGCGAGAAAGGCAGACTGTTACACGGAGCTCTGAGAACAAAGGTGCACGCCCTAGGCGGGCTTGGGCAGAAGCAGCGTTCTCGAGCGCTTGGCTGCCCGCACACTGCTGGGTATGTGGCGCCCCTGCGGCGGCTTCTGGCCGCCGACAAGTGAAAGCGGAGCAAGGCGTGGGCGAGGGCGAGGGCGGTGAACGAAGCGGCTATGTGCCGTGCTTGTGTGCACCACGTTAGAGGCTACTAGGAGAGGAAGGTGGTTGACACTCGCTTGCCTTCCCAAGTGCCCTTAGCAGTCGGAAGGAGCAAGCTGAAGCACTGCTGCTTGTGCTGCTCCTTGGTTCCCTTGCAGCCCGCTCTGAAAGCATTGGCGGTCACTTCTAGGCGCCGAGTTGCACACACACAGCACCACGCTAAGTGCCGCGGAGAAGGGAAATCCAGAGTGCAGCGAGGAGCTTGACGTGGCTTACGTGCAGTAAGGAGAAGGTGAACCTAAGCACAGCCTCTTCAATCTGGCCGCCTCTGCTCTGGTAGCAACTTTTGCAAGACGGCAAAGGGAGACGCGAGTATGTAGAACGGAGGGCAGCGAGACGCCGTGTGTTATGCGCCCTTTCAGGGCTGCTGACAAGGGGCTACTTTAAGAACGCCTTCTTCGTCCTCGCGTCCTTCTCGCTTCGCTCTAGCTGCAAGGAGTACAGCACAGCGAAGGAGTGAGGACGGGCACTGCCCCAGCTTTTGCCCTGGCGTGCAACGGCTGTGTGCTGCTTTTCCAAGCAGCAAGAGCACTGAGAAGTGAAAGCGATTGTGAAGGAGCTCTTTGGCTGCTCGTGTGCTCTTCGCTGCACTGCGCCGCTCGCAAGCGGCTTCGTTCTTCGGCGTCTGCCGTCCGGAGAGAGCTGAACTGCAGCGGTCAGTTTCAGCTCTGCCCAACAGCGCGCTCTCAGTTCTGCGGACAAGCACGCCCTGTTGCCTTGGCTCCGAGTGCAAAGTCCTTAGCGAGCACTCACTCAGTGCAATGCACCCAGAAAGACGCTCTCGCTCGTCTTTCAAGGAGCGATTCCTAACAGCAGAAGCAGCAGAGGCACAAACTGGATGACGAGAAGGGACAATGTAGAACACGTCTCTGTCCTGGCACATTGTCGTGTGCGATACATCCCTCCGGGTCTTCGGTCCTTGCGAAGCTCTATGTACTGCGAGCGCAGCTACTTGAAGCTGAGACGGACCGCGGAGCTAGCAGCGAATTCGGAGAGCGCTAAGCACGAAGTCAAGAAGCGAGACGTGTCCCTGCAACGCGGTGCTAAGAGCAGCTTCCTCGCGGCGGGGGCGAGCTCCGGCCACAAGACAGTCTCGTCCTAGCAACGGATCTCTGTGAAGGGCGTAGGCGAAAAGCTTTCGATTTCCATTCGAACTGCGAGAAAGGCAGACTGTTACACGGAGCTCTGAGAACAAAGGTGCACGCCCTAGGCGGGCTTGGGCAGAAGCAGCGTTCTCGAGCTCTTGGCTGCCCGCACACTGCTGGGTATGTGGCGCCCCTGCGGCGGCTTCTGGCCGCCGACAAGTGAAAGCGGAGCAAGGCGTGGGCGAGGGCGAGGGCGGTGAACGAAGCGGCTATGTGCCGTGCTTGTGTGCACCACGTTAGAGGCTACTAGGAGAGGAAGGTGGTTGACTCTCGCTTGCCTTCCCAAGTGCCCTTAGCAGTCGGAAGGAGCAAGCTGAAGCACTGCTGCTTGTGCTGCTCCTTGGTTCCCTTGCAGCCCGCTCTGAAAGCATTGGCGGTCACTTCTAGGCGCCGAGTTGCACACACACAGCACCACGCTAAGTGCCGCGGAGAAGGGAAATCCAGAGTGCAGCGAGGAGCTTGACGTGGCTTACGTGCAGTAAGGAGAAGGTGAACCTAAGCACAGCCTCTTCAATCTGGCCGCCTCTGCTCTGGTAGCAACTTTTGCAAGACGGCAAAGGGAGACGCGAGTATGTAGAACGGAGGGCAGCGAGACGCCGTGTGTTATGCGCCCTTTCAGGGCTGCTGACAAGGGGCTACTTTAAGAACGCCTTCTTCGTCCTCGCGTCCTTCTCGCTTCGCTCTAGCTGCAAGGAGTACAGCACAGCGAAGGAGTGAGGACGGGCACTGCCCCAGCTTTTGCCCTGGCGTGCAACGGCTGTGTGCTGCTTTTCCAAGCAGCAAGAGCACTGAGAAGTGAAAGCGATTGTGAAGGAGCTCTTTGGCTGCTCGTGTGCTCTTCGCTGCACTGCGCCGCTCGCAAGCGGCTTCGTTCTTCGGCGTCTGCCGTCCGGAGAGAGCTGAACTCCAGCGGTCAGTTTCAGCTCTGCCCAACAGCGTGCTCTCAGTTCTGCGGACAAGCACGCCCTGTTGCCTTGGCTCCGAGTGCAAAGTCCTTAGCGAGCACTCACTCAGTGCAATGCACCCAGAAAGACGCTCTCGCTCGTCTTTCAAGGAGCGATTCCTAACAGCAGAAGCAGCAGAGGCACAAACTGGATGACGAGAAGGGACAATGTAGAACACGTCTCTGTCCTGGCACATTGTCGTGTGCGATACGTCCCTCCGGGTCTTCGGTCCTTGCGAAGCTCTATGTACTGCGAGCGCAGCTACTTGAAGCTGAGACGGACCGCGGAGCTAGCAGCGAATTCGGAGAGCGCTAAGCACGAAGTCAAGAAGCGAGACGTGTCCCTGCAACGCGGTGCTAAGAGCAGCTTCCTCGCGGCGGGGGCGAGCTCCGGCCACAAGACAGTCTCGTCCTAGCAACGGATCTCTGTGAAGGGCGTAGGCGAAAAGCTTTCGATTTCCATTCGAACTGCGAGAAAGGCAGACTGTTACACGGAGCTCTGAGAACAAAGGTGCACGCCCTAGGCGGGCTTGGGCAGAAGCAGCGTTCTCGAGCTCTTGGCTGCCCGCACACTGCTGGGTATGTGGCGCCCCTGCGGCGGCTTCTGGCCGCCGACAAGTGAAAGCGGAGCAAGGCGTGGGCGAGGGCGAGGGCGGTGAACGAAGCGGCTATGTGCCGTGCTTGTGTGCACCACGTTAGAGGCTACTAGGAGAGGAAGGTGGTTGACTCTCGCTTGCCTTCCCAAGTGCCCTTAGCAGTCGGAAGGAGCAAGCTGAAGCACTGCTGCTTGTGCTGCTCCTTGGTTCCCTTGCAGCCCGCTCTGAAAGCATTGGCGGTCACTTCTAGGCGCCGAGTTGCACACACACAGCACCACGCTAAGTGCCGCGGAGAAGGGAAATCCAGAGTGCAGCGAGGAGCTTGACGTGGCTTACGTGCAGTAAGGAGAAGGTGAACCTAAGCACAGCCTCTTCAATCTGGCCGCCTCTGCTCTGGTAGCAACTTTTGCAAGACGGCAAAGGGAGACGCGAGTATGTAGAACGGAGGGCAGCGAGACGCCGTGTGTTATGCGCCCTTTCAGGGCTGCTGACAAGGGGCTACTTTAAGAACGCCTTCTTCGTCCTCGCGTCCTTCTCGCTTCGCTCTAGCTGCAAGGAGTACAGCACAGCGAAGGAGTGAGGACGGGCACTGCCCCAGCTTTTGCCCTGGCGTGCAACGGCTGTGTGCTGCTTTTCCAAGCAGCAAGAGCACTGAGAAGTGAAAGCGATTGTGAAGGAGCTCTTTGGCTGCTCGTGTGCTCTTCGCTGCACTGCGCCGCTCGCAAGCGGCTTCGTTCTTCGGCGTCTGCCGTCCGGAGAGAGCTGAACTCCAGCGGTCAGTTTCAGCTCTGCCCAACAGCGTGCTCTCAGTTCTGCGGACAAGCACGCCCTGTTGCCTTGGCTCCGAGTGCAAAGTCCTTAGCGAGCACTCACTCAGTGCAATGCACCCAGAAAGACGCTCTCGCTCGTCTTTCAAGGAGCGATTCCTAACAGCAGAAGCAGCAGAGGCACAAACTGGATGACGAGAAGGGACAATGTAGAACACGTCTCTGTCCTGGCACATTGTCGTGTGCGATACGTCCCTCCGGGTCTTCGGTCCTTGCGAAGCTCTATGTACTGCGAGCGCAGCTACTTGAAGCTGAGACGGACCGCGGAGCTAGCAGCGAATTCGGAGAGCGCTAAGCACGAAGTCAAGAAGCGAGACGTGTCCCTGCAACGCGGTGCTAAGAGCAGCTTCCTCGCGGCGGGGGCGAGCTCCGGCCACAAGACAGTCTCGTCCTAGCAACGGATCTCTGTGAAGGGCGTAGGCGAAAAGCTTTCGATTTCCATTCGAACTGCGAGAAAGGCAGACTGTTACACGGAGCTCTGAGAACAAAGGTGCACGCCCTAGGCGGGCTTGGGCAGAAGCAGCGTTCTCGAGCTCTTGGCTGCCCGCACACTGCTGGGTATGTGGCGCCCCTGCGGCGGCTTCTGGCCGCCGACAAGTGAAAGCGGAGCAAGGCGTGGGCGAGGGCGAGGGCGGTGAACGAAGCGGCTATGTGCCGTGCTTGTGTGCACCACGTTAGAGGCTACTAGGAGAGGAAGGTGGTTGACTCTCGCTTGCCTTCCCAAGTGCCCTTAGCAGTCGGAAGGAGCAAGCTGAAGCACTGCTGCTTGTGCTGCTCCTTGGTTCCCTTGCAGCCCGCTCTGAAAGCATTGGCGGTCACTTCTAGGCGCCGAGTTGCACACACACAGCACCACGCTAAGTGCCGCGGAGAAGGGAAATCCAGAGTGCAGCGAGGAGCTTGACGTGGCTTACGTGCAGTAAGGAGAAGGTGAACCTAAGCACAGCCTCTTCAATCTGGCCGCCTCTGCTCTGGTAGCAACTTTTGCAAGACGGCAAAGGGAGACGCGAGTATGTAGAACGGAGGGCAGCGAGACGCCGTGTGTTATGCGCCCTTTCAGGGCTGCTGACAAGGGGCTACTTTAAGAACGCCTTCTTCGTCCTCGCGTCCTTCTCGCTTCGCTCTAGCTGCAAGGAGTACAGCACAGCGAAGGAGTGAGGACGGGCACTGCCCCAGCTTTTGCCCTGGCGTGCAACGGCTGTGTGCTGCTTTTCCAAGCAGCAAGAGCACTGAGAAGTGAAAGCGATTGTGAAGGAGCTCTTTGGCTGCTCGTGTGCTCTTCGCTGCACTGCGCCGCTCGCAAGCGGCTTCGTTCTTCGGCGTCTGCCGTCCGGAGAGAGCTGAACTCCAGCGGTCAGTTTCAGCTCTGCCCAACAGCGTGCTCTCAGTTCTGCGGACAAGCACGCCCTGTTGCCTTGGCTCCGAGTGCAAAGTCCTTAGCGAGCACTCACTCAGTGCAATGCACCCAGAAAGACGCTCTCGCTCGTCTTTCAAGGAGCGATTCCTAACAGCAGAAGCAGCAGAGGCACAAACTGGATGACGAGAAGGGACAATGTAGAACACGTCTCTGTCCTGGCACATTGTCGTGTGCGATACGTCCCTCCGGGTCTTCGGTCCTTGCGAAGCTCTATGTACTGCGAGCGCAGCTACTTGAAGCTGAGACGGACCGCGGAGCTAGCAGCGAATTCGGAGAGCGCTAAGCACGAAGTCAAGAAGCGAGACGTGTCCCTGCAACGCGGTGCTAAGAGCAGCTTCCTCGCGGCGGGGGCGAGCTCCGGCCACAAGACAGTCTCGTCCTAGCAACGGATCTCTGTGAAGGGCGTAGGCGAAAAGCTTTCGATTTCCATTCGAACTGCGAGAAAGGCAGACTGTTACACGGAGCTCTGAGAACAAAGGTGCACGCCCTAGGCGGGCTTGGGCAGAAGCAGCGTTCTCGAGCTCTTGGCTGCCCGCACACTGCTGGGTATGTGGCGCCCCTGCGGCGGCTTCTGGCCGCCGACAAGTGAAAGCGGAGCAAGGCGTGGGCGAGGGCGAGGGCGGTGAACGAAGCGGCTATGTGCCGTGCTTGTGTGCACCACGTTAGAGGCTACTAGGAGAGGAAGGTGGTTGACTCTCGCTTGCCTTCCCAAGTGCCCTTAGCAGTCGGAAGGAGCAAGCTGAAGCACTGCTGCTTGTGCTGCTCCTTGGTTCCCTTGCAGCCCGCTCTGAAAGCATTGGCGGTCACTTCTAGGCGCCGAGTTGCACACACACAGCACCACGCTAAGTGCCGCGGAGAAGGGAAATCCAGAGTGCAGCGAGGAGCTTGACGTGGCTTACGTGCAGTAAGGAGAAGGTGAACCTAAGCACAGCCTCTTCAATCTGGCCGCCTCTGCTCTGGTAGCAACTTTTGCAAGACGGCAAAGGGAGACGCGAGTATGTAGAACGGAGGGCAGCGAGACGCCGTGTGTTATGCGCCCTTTCAGGGCTGCTGACAAGGGGCTACTTTAAGAACGCCTTCTTCGTCCTCGCGTCCTTCTCGCTTCGCTCTAGCTGCAAGGAGTACAGCACAGCGAAGGAGTGAGGACGGGCACTGCCCCAGCTTTTGCCCTGGCGTGCAACGGCTGTGTGCTGCTTTTCCAAGCAGCAAGAGCACTGAGAAGTGAAAGCGATTGTGAAGGAGCTCTTTGGCTGCTCGTGTGCTCTTCGCTGCACTGCGCCGCTCGCAAGCGGCTTCGTTCTTCGGCGTCTGCCGTCCGGAGAGAGCTGAACTCCAGCGGTCAGTTTCAGCTCTGCCCAACAGCGTGCTCTCAGTTCTGCGGACAAGCACGCCCTGTTGCCTTGGCTCCGAGTGCAAAGTCCTTAGCGAGCACTCACTCAGTGCAATGCACCCAGAAAGACGCTCTCGCTCGTCTTTCAAGGAGCGATTCCTAACAGCAGAAGCAGCAGAGGCACAAACTGGATGACGAGAAGGGACAATGTAGAACACGTCTCTGTCCTGGCACATTGTCGTGTGCGATACGTCCCTCCGGGTCTTCGGTCCTTGCGAAGCTCTATGTACTGCGAGCGCAGCTACTTGAAGCTGAGACGGACCGCGGAGCTAGCGGCGAATTCGGAGAGCGCTAAGCACGAAGTCAAGAAGCGAGACGTGTCCCTGCAACGCGGTGCTAAGAGCAGCTTCCTCGCGGCGGGGGCGAGCTCCGGCCACAAGACAGTCTCGTCCTAGCAACGGATCTCTGTGAAGGGCGTAGGCGAAAAGCTTTCGATTTCCATTCGAACTGCGAGAAAGGCAGACTGTTACACGGAGCTCTGAGAACAAAGGTGCACGCCCTAGGCGGGCTTGGGCAGAAGCAGCGTTCTCGAGCTCTTGGCTGCCCGCACACTGCTGGGTATGTGGCGCCCCTGCGGCGGCTTCTGGCCGCCGACAAGTGAAAGCGGAGCAAGGCGTGGGCGAGGGCGAGGGCGGTGAACGAAGCGGCTATGTGCCGTGCTTGTGTGCACCACGTTAGAGGCTACTAGGAGAGGAAGGTGGTTGACTCTCGCTTGCCTTCCCAAGTGCCCTTAGCAGTCGGAAGGAGCAAGCTGAAGCACTGCTGCTTGTGCTGCTCCTTGGTTCCCTTGCAGCCCGCTCTGAAAGCATTGGCGGTCACTTCTAGGCGCCGAGTTGCACACACACAGCACCACGCTAAGTGCCGCGGAGAAGGGAAATCCAGAGTGCAGCGAGGAGCTGGACGTGGCTTACGTGCAGTAAGGAGAAGGTGAACCTAAGCACAGCCTCTTCAATCTGGCCGCCTCTGCTCTGGTAGCAACTTTTGCAAGACGGCAAAGGGAGACGCGAGTATGTAGAACGGAGGGCAGCGAGACGCCGTGTGTTATGCGCCCTTTCAGGGCTGCTGACAAGGGGCTACTTTAAGAACGCCTTCTTCGTCCTCGCGTCCTTCTCGCTTCGCTCTAGCTGCAAGGAGTACAGCACAGCGAAGGAGTGAGGACGGGCACTGCCCCAGCTTTTGCCCTGGCGTGCAACGGCTGTGTGCTGCTTTTCCAAGCAGCAAGAGCACTGAGAAGTGAAAGCGATTGTGAAGGAGCTCTTTGGCTGCTCGTGTGCTCTTCGCTGCACTGCGCCGCTCGCAAGCGGCTTCGTTCTTCGGCGTCTGCCGTCCGGAGAGAGCTGAACTGCAGCGGTCAGTTTCAGCTCTGCCCAACAGCGTGCTCTCAGTTCTGCGGACAAGCACGCCCTGTTGCCTTGGCTCCGAGTGCAAAGTCCTTAGCGAGCACTCACTCAGTGCAATGCACCCAGAAAGACGCTCTCGCTCGTCTTTCAAGGAGCGATTCCTAACAGCAGAAGCAGCAGAGGCACAAACTGGATGACGAGAAGGGACAATGTAGAACACGTCTCTGTCCTGGCACATTGTCGTGTGCGATACGTCCCTCCGGGTCTTCGGTCCTTGCGAAGCTCTATGTACTGCGAGCGCAGCTACTTGAAGCTGAGACGGACCGCGGAGCTAGCAGCGAATTCGGAGAGCGCTAAGCACGAAGTCAAGAAGCGAGACGTGTCCCTGCAACGCGGTGCTAAGAGCAGCTTCCTGGCGGCGGGGGCGAGCTCCGGCCACAAGACAGTCTCGTCCTAGCAACGGATCTCTGTGAAGGGCGTAGGCGAAAAGCTTTCGATTTCCATTCGAACTGCGAGAAAGGCAGACTGTTACACGGAGCTCTGAGAACAAAGGTGCACGCCCTAGGCGGGCTTGGGCAGAAGCAGCGTTCTCGAGCGCTTGGCTGCCGGCACACTGCTGGGTATGTGGCGCCCCTGCGGCGGCTTCTGGCCGCCGGCAAGTGAAAGCGGAGCCAGGCGTGGGCGAGGGCGGTGAACGAAGCGGCTATGTGCCGTGCTTGTGTGCACCACGTTAGAGGCTACTAGGAGAGGAAGGTGGTTGACTCTCGCTTGCCTTCCCAAGTGCCCTTAGCAGTCGGAAGGAGCAAGCTGAAGCACTGCTGCTTGTGCTGCTCCTTGGTTCCCTTGCAGCCCGCTCTGAAAGCATTGGCGGTCACTTCTAGGCGCCGAGTTGCACACACACAGCACCACGCTAAGTGCCGCGGAGAAGGGAAATCCAGAGTGCAGCGAGGAGCTGGACGTGGCTTACGTGCAGTAAGGAGAAGGTGAACCTAAGCACAGCCTCTTCAATCTGGCCGCCTCTGCTCTGGTAGCAACTTTTGCAAGACGGCAAAGGGAGACGCGAGTATGTAGAACGGAGGGCAGCGAGACGCCGTGTGTTATGCGCCCTTTCAGGGCTGCTGACAAGGGGCTACTTTAAGAACGCCTTCTTCGTCCTCGCGTCCTTCTCGCTTCGCTCTAGCTGCAAGGAGTACAGCACAGCGAAGGAGTGAGGACGGGAACTGCCCCAGCTTTTGCCCTGGCGTGCAACGGCTGTGTGCTGCTTTTCCAAGCAGCAAGAGCACTGAGAAGTGAAAGCGATTGTGAAGGAGCTCTTTGGCTGCTCGTGTGCTCTTCGCTGCACTGCGCCGCTCGCAAGCGGCTTCGTTCTTCGGCGTCTGCCGTCCGGAGAGAGCTGAACTGCAGCGGTCAGTTTCAGCTCTGCCCAACAGCGCGCTCTCAGTTCTGCGGACAAGCACGCCCTGTTGCCTTGGCTCCGAGTGCAAAGTCCTTAGCGAGCACTCACTCAGTGCAATGCACCCAGAAAGACGCTCTCGCTCGTCTTTCAAGGAGCGATTCCTAACAGCAGAAGCAGCAGAGGCACAAACTGGATGACGAGAAGGGACAATGTAGAACACGTTTCTGTCCTGGCACATTGTCGTGTGCGATACGTCCCTCCGGGTCTTCGGTCCTTGCGAAGCTCTATGTACTGCGAGCGCAGCTACTTGAAGCTGAGACGGACCGCGGAGCTAGCAGCGAATTCGGAGAGCGCTAAGCACGAAGTCAAGAAGCGAGACGTGTCCCTGCAACGCGGTGCTAAGAGCAGCTTCCTCGCGGCGGGGGCGAGCTCCGGCCACAAGACATTCTCGTCCTAGCAACGGATCTCTGTGAAGGGCGTAGGCGAAAAGCTTTCGATTTCCATTCGAACTGCGAGAAAGGCAGACTGTTACACGGAGCTCTGAGAACAAAGGTGCACGCCCTAGGCGGGCTTGGGCAGAAGCAGCGTTCTCGAGCGCTTGGCTGCCCGCACACTGCTGGGTATGTGGCGCCCCTGCGGCGGCTTCTGGCCGCCGACAAGTGAAAGCGGAGCAAGGCGTGGGCGAGGGCGAGGGCGGTGAACGAAGCGGCTATGTGCCGTGCTTGTGTGCACCACGTTAGAGGCTACTAGGAGAGGAAGGTGGTTGACACTCGCTTGCCTTCCCAAGTGCCCTTAGCAGTCGGAAGGAGCAAGCTGAAGCACTGCTGCTTGTGCTGCTCCTTGGTTCCCTTGCAGCCCGCTCTGAAAGCATTGGCGGTCACTTCTAGGCGCCGAGTTGCACACACACAGCACCACGCTAAGTGCCGCGGAGAAGGGAAATCCAGAGTGCAGCGAGGAGCTTGACGTGGCTTACGTGCAGTAAGGAGAAGGTGAACCTAAGCACAGCCTCTTCAATCTGGCCGCCTCTGCTCTGGTAGCAACTTTTGCAAGACGGCAAAGGGAGACGCGAGTATGTAGAACGGAGGGCAGCGAGACGCCGTGTGTTATGCGCCCTTTCAGGGCTGCTGACAAGGGGCTACTTTAAGAACGCCTTCTTCGTCCTCGCGTCCTTCTCGCTTCGCTCTAGCTGCAAGGAGTACAGCACAGCGAAGGAGTGAGGACGGGCACTGCCCCAGCTTTTGCCCTGGCGTGCAACGGCTGTGTGCTGCTTTTCCAAGCAGCAAGAGCACTGAGAAGTGAAAGCGATTGTGAAGGAGCTCTTTGGCTGCTCGTGTGCTCTTCGCTGCACTGCGCCGCTCGCAAGCGGCTTCGTTCTTCGGCGTCTGCCGTCCGGAGAGAGCTGAACTGCAGCGGTCAGTTTCAGCTCTGCCCAACAGCGCGCTCTCAGTTCTGCGGACAAGCACGCCCTGTTGCCTTGGCTCCGAGTGCAAAGTCCTTAGCGAGCACTCACTCAGTGCAATGCACCCAGAAAGACGCTCTCGCTCGTCTTTCAAGGAGCGATTCCTAACAGCAGAAGCAGCAGAGGCACAAACTGGATGACGAGAAGGGACAATGTAGAACACGTCTCTGTCCTGGCACATTGTCGTGTGCGATACATCCCTCCGGGTCTTCGGTCCTTGCGAAGCTCTATGTACTGCGAGCGCAGCTACTTGAAGCTGAGACGGACCGCGGAGCTAGCAGCGAATTCGGAGAGCGCTAAGCACGAAGTCAAGAAGCGAGACGTGTCCCTGCAACGCGGTGCTAAGAGCAGCTTCCTCGCGGCGGGGGCGAGCTCCGGCCACAAGACAGTCTCGTCCTAGCAACGGATCTCTGTGAAGGGCGTAGGCGAAAAGCTTTCGATTTCCATTCGAACTGCGAGAAAGGCAGACTGTTACACGACGGATCTCTGTGAAGGGCGTAGGCGAAAAGCTTTCGATTTCCATTCGAACTGCGAGAAAGGCAGACTGTTACACGGAGCTCTGAGAACAAAGGTGCACGCCCTAGGCGGGCTTGGGCAGAAGCAGCGTTCTCGAGCTCTTGGCTGCCCGCACACTGCTGAGTATGTGGCGCCCCTGCGGCGGCTTCTGGCCGCCGGCAAGTGAAAGCGGAGCAAGGCGTGGGCGAGGGCGAGGGCGGTGAACGAAGCGGCTATGTGCCGTGCTTGTGTGCACCACGTTAGAGGCTACTAGGAGAGGAAGGTGGTTGACTCTCGCTTGCCTTCCCAAGTGCCCTTAGCAGTCGGAAGGAGCAAGCTGAAGCACTGCTGCTTGTGCTGCTCCTTGGTTCCCTTGCAGCCCGCTCTGAAAGCATTGGCGGTCACTTCTAGGCGCCGAGTTGCACACACACAGCACCACGCTAAGTGCCGCGGAGAAGGGAAATCCAGAGTGCAGCGAGGAGCTTGACGTGGCTTACGTGCAGTAAGGAGAAGGTGAACCTAAGCACAGCCTCTTCAATCTGGCCGCCTCTGCTCTGGTAGCAACTTTTGCAAGACGGCAAAGGGAGACGCGAGTATGTAGAACGGAGGGCAGCGAGACGCCGTGTGTTATGCGCCCTTTCAGGGCTGCTGACAAGGGGCTACTTTAAGAACGCCTTCTTCGTCCTCGCGTCCTTCTCGCTTCGCTCTAGCTGCAAGGAGTACAGCACAGCGAAGGAGTGAGGACGGGCACTGCCCCAGCTTTTGCCCTGGCGTGCAACGGCTGTGTGCTGCTTTTCCAAGCAGCAAGAGCACTGAGAAGTGAAAGCGATTGTGAAGGAGCTCTTTGGCTGCTCGTGTGCTCTTCGCTGCACTGCGCCGCTCGCAAGCGGCTTCGTTCTTCGGCGTCTGCCGTCCGGAGAGAGCTGAACTGCAGCGGTCAGTTTCAGCTCTGCCCAACAGCGTGCTCTCAGTTCTGCGGACAAGCACGCCCTGTTGCCTTGGCTCCGAGTGCAAAGTCCTTAGCGAGCACTCACTCAGTGCAATGCACCCAGAAAGACGCTCTCGCTCGTCTTTCAAGGAGCGATTCCTAACAGCAGAAGCAGCAGAGGCACAAACTGGATGACGAGAAGGGACAATGTAGAACACGTCTCTGTCCTGGCACATTGTCGTGTGCGATACGTCCCTCCGGGTCTTCGGTCCTTGCGAAGCTCTATGTACTGCGAGCGCAGCTACTTGAAGCTGAGACGGACCGCGGAGCTAGCAGCGAATTCGGAGAGCGCTAAGCACGAAGTCAAGAAGCGAGACGTGTCCCTGCAACGCGGTGCTAAGAGCAGCTTCCTCGCGGCGGGGGCGAGCTCCGGCCACAAGACAGTCTCGTCCTAGCAACGGATCTCTGTGAAGGGCGTAGGCGAAAAGCTTTCGATTTCCATTCGAACTGCGAGAAAGGCAGACTGTTACACGGAGCTCTGAGAACAAAGGTGCACGCCCTAGGCGGGCTTGGGCAGAAGCAGCGTTCTCGAGCTCTTGGCTGCCCGCACACTGCTGGGTATGTGGCGCCCCTGCGGCGGCTTCTGGCCGCCGACAAGTGAAAGCGGAGCAAGGCGTGGGCGAGGGCGAGGGCGGTGAACGAAGCGGCTATGTGCCGTGCTTGTGTGCACCACGTTAGAGGCTACTAGGAGAGGAAGGTGGTTGACTCTCGCTTGCCTTCCCAAGTGCCCTTAGCAGTCGGAAGGAGCAAGCTGAAGCACTGCTGCTTGTGCTGCTCCTTGGTTCCCTTGCAGCCCGCTCTGAAAGCATTGGCGGTCACTTCTAGGCGCCGAGTTGCACACACACAGCACCACGCTAAGTGCCGCGGAGAAGGGAAATCCAGAGTGCAGCGAGGAGCTTGACGTGGCTTACGTGCAGTAAGGAGAAGGTGAACCTAAGCACAGCCTCTTCAATCTGGCCGCCTCTGCTCTGGTAGCAACTTTTGCAAGACGGCAAAGGGAGACGCGAGTATGTAGAACGGAGGGCAGCGAGACGCCGTGTGTTATGCGCCCTTTCAGGGCTGCTGACAAGGGGCTACTTTAAGAACGCCTTCTTCGTCCTCGCGTCCTTCTCGCTTCGCTCTAGCTGCAAGGAGTACAGCACAGCGAAGGAGTGAGGACGGGCACTGCCCCAGCTTTTGCCCTGGCGTGCAACGGCTGTGTGCTGCTTTTCCAAGCAGCAAGAGCACTGAGAAGTGAAAGCGATTGTGAAGGAGCTCTTTGGCTGCTCGTGTGCTCTTCGCTGCACTGCGCCGCTGGCAAGCGGCTTCGTTCTTCGGCGTCTGCCGTCCGGAGAGAGCTGAACTGCAGCGGTCAGTTTCAGCTCTGCCCAACAGCGTGCTCTCAGTTCTGCGGACAAGCACGCCCTGTTGCCTTGGCTCCGAGTGCAAAGTCCTTAGCGAGCACTCACTCAGTGCAATGCACCCAGAAAGACGCTCTCGCTCGTCTTTCAAGGAGCGATTCCTAACAGCAGAAGCAGCAGAGGCACAAACTGGATGACGAGAAGGGACAATGTAGAACACGTCTCTGTCCTGGCACATTGTCGTGTGCGATACGTCCCTCCGGGTCTTCGGTCCTTGCGAAGCTCTATGTACTGCGAGCGCAGCTACTTGAAGCTGAGACGGACCGCGGAGCTAGCAGCGAATTCGGAGAGCGCTAAGCACGAAGTCAAGAAGCGAGACGTGTCCCTGCAACGCGGTGCTAAGAGCAGCTTCCTCGCGGCGGGGGCGAGCTCCGGCCACAAGACAGTCTCGTCCTAGCAACGGATCTCTGTGAAGGGCGTAGGCGAAAAGCTTTCGATTTCCATTCGAACTGCGAGAAAGGCAGACTGTTACACGGAGCTCTGAGAACAAAGGTGCACGCCCTAGGCGGGCTTGGGCAGAAGCAGCGTTCTCGAGCTCTTGGCTGCCCGCACACTGCTGGGTATGTGGCGCCCCTGCGGCGGCTTCTGGCCGCCGACAAGTGAAAGCGGAGCAAGGCGTGGGCGAGGGCGAGGGCGGTGAACGAAGCGGCTATGTGCCGTGCTTGTGTGCACCACGTTAGAGGCTACTAGGAGAGGAAGGTGGTTGACTCTCGCTTGCCTTCCCAAGTGCCCTTAGCAGTCGGAAGGAGCAAGCTGAAGCACTGCTGCTTGTGCTGCTCCTTGGTTCCCTTGCAGCCCGCTCTGAAAGCATTGGCGGTCACTTCTAGGCGCCGAGTTGCACACACACAGCACCACGCTAAGTGCCGCGGAGAAGGGAAATCCAGAGTGCAGCGAGGAGCTTGACGTGGCTTACGTGCAGTAAGGAGAAGGTGAACCTAAGCACAGCCTCTTCAATCTGGCCGCCTCTGCTCTGGTAGCAACTTTTGCAAGACGGCAAAGGGAGACGCGAGTATGTAGAACGGAGGGCAGCGAGACGCCGTGTGTTATGCGCCCTTTCAGGGCTGCTGACAAGGGGCTACTTTAAGAACGCCTTCTTCGTCCTCGCGTCCTTCTCGCTTCGCTCTAGCTGCAAGGAGTACAGCACAGCGAAGGAGTGAGGACGGGCACTGCCCCAGCTTTTGCCCTGGCGTGCAACGGCTGTGTGCTGCTTTTCCAAGCAGCAAGAGCACTGAGAAGTGAAAGCGATTGTGAAGGAGCTCTTTGGCTGCTCGTGTGCTCTTCGCTGCACTGCGCCGCTCGCAAGCGGCTTCGTTCTTCGGCGTCTGCCGTCCGGAGAGAGCTGAACTCCAGCGGTCAGTTTCAGCTCTGCCCAACAGCGTGCTCTCAGTTCTGCGGACAAGCACGCCCTGTTGCCTTGGCTCCGAGTGCAAAGTCCTTAGCGAGCACTCACTCAGTGCAATGCACCCAGAAAGACGCTCTCGCTCGTCTTTCAAGGAGCGATTCCTAACAGCAGAAGCAGCAGAGGCACAAACTGGATGACGAGAAGGGACAATGTAGAACACGTCTCTGTCCTGGCACATTGTCGTGTGCGATACGTCCCTCCGGGTCTTCGGTCCTTGCGAAGCTCTATGTACTGCGAGCGCAGCTACTTGAAGCTGAGACGGACCGCGGAGCTAGCAGCGAATTCGGAGAGCGCTAAGCACGAAGTCAAGAAGCGAGACGTGTCCCTGCAACGCGGTGCTAAGAGCAGCTTCCTCGCGGCGGGGGCGAGCTCCGGCCACAAGACATTCTCGTCCTAGCAACGGATCTCTGTGAAGGGCGTAGGCGAAAAGCTTTCGATTTCCATTCGAACTGCGAGAAAGGCAGACTGTTACACGGAGCTCTGAGAACAAAGGTGCACGCCCTAGGCGGGCTTGGGCAGAAGCAGCGTTCTCGAGCGCTTGGCTGCCCGCACACTGCTGGGTATGTGGCGCCCCTGCGGCGGCTTCTGGCCGCCGACAAGTGAAAGCGGAGCAAGGCGTGGGCGAGGGCGAGGGCGGTGAACGAAGCGGCTATGTGCCGTGCTTGTGTGCACCACGTTAGAGGCTACTAGGAGAGGAAGGTGGTTGACACTCGCTTGCCTTCCCAAGTGCCCTTAGCAGTCGGAAGGAGCAAGCTGAAGCACTGCTGCTTGTGCTGCTCCTTGGTTCCCTTGCAGCCCGCTCTGAAAGCATTGGCGGTCACTTCTAGGCGCCGAGTTGCACACACACAGCACCACGCTAAGTGCCGCGGAGAAGGGAAATCCAGAGTGCAGCGAGGAGCTGGACGTGGCTTACGTGCAGTAAGGAGAAGGTGAACCTAAGCACAGCCTCTTCAATCTGGCCGCCTCTGCTCTGGTAGCAACTTTTGCAAGACGGCAAAGGGAGACGCGAGTATGTAGAACGGAGGGCAGCGAGACGCCGTGTGTTATGCGCCCTTTCAGGGCTGCTGACAAGGGGCTACTTTAAGAACGCCTTCTTCGTCCTCGCGTCCTTCTCGCTTCGCTCTAGCTGCAAGGAGTACAGCACAGCGAAGGAGTGAGGACGGGCACTGCCCCAGCTTTTGCCCTGGCGTGCAACGGCTGTGTGCTGCTTTTCCAAGCAGCAAGAGCACTGAGAAGTGAAAGCGATTGTGAAGGAGCTCTTTGGCTGCTCGTGTGCTCTTCGCTGCACTGCGCCGCTCGCAAGCGGCTTCGTTCTTCGGCGTCTGCCGTCCGGAGAGAGCTGAACTGCAGCGGTCAGTTTCAGCTCTGCCCAACAGCGCGCTCTCAGTTCTGCGGACAAGCACGCCCTGTTGCCTTGGCTCCGAGTGCAAAGTCCTTAGCGAGCACTCACTCAGTGCAATGCACCCAGAAAGACGCTCTCGCTCGTCTTTCAAGGAGCGATTCCTAACAGCAGAAGCAGCAGAGGCACAAACTGGATGACGAGAAGGGACAATGTAGAACACGTCTCTGTCCTGGCACATTGTCGTGTGCGATACATCCCTCCGGGTCTTCGGTCCTTGCGAAGCTCTATGTACTGCGAGCGCAGCTACTTGAAGCTGAGACGGACCGCGGAGCTAGCAGCGAATTCGGAGAGCGCTAAGCACGAAGTCAAGAAGCGAGACGTGTCCCTGCAACGCGGTGCTAAGAGCAGCTTCCTCGCGGCGGGGGCGAGCTCCGGCCACAAGACAGTCTCGTCCTAGCAACGGATCTCTGTGAAGGGCGTAGGCGAAAAGCTTTCGATTTCCATTCGAACTGCGAGAAAGGCAGACTGTTACACGACGGATCTCTGTGAAGGGCGTAGGCGAAAAGCTTTCGATTTCCATTCGAACTGCGAGAAAGGCAGACTGTTACACGGAGCTCTGAGAACAAAGGTGCACGCCCTAGGCGGGCTTGGGCAGAAGCAGCGTTCTCGAGCTCTTGGCTGCCCGCACACTGCTGAGTATGTGGCGCCCCTGCGGCGGCTTCTGGCCGCCGGCAAGTGAAAGCGGAGCAAGGCGTGGGCGAGGGCGAGGGCGGTGAACGAAGCGGCTATGTGCCGTGCTTGTGTGCACCACGTTAGAGGCTACTAGGAGAGGAAGGTGGTTGACTCTCGCTTGCCTTCCCAAGTGCCCTTAGCAGTCGGAAGGAGCAAGCTGAAGCACTGCTGCTTGTGCTGCTCCTTGGTTCCCTTGCAGCCCGCTCTGAAAGCATTGGCGGTCACTTCTAGGCGCCGAGTTGCACACACACAGCACCACGCTAAGTGCCGCGGAGAAGGGAAATCCAGAGTGCAGCGAGGAGCTTGACGTGGCTTACGTGCAGTAAGGAGAAGGTGAACCTAAGCACAGCCTCTTCAATCTGGCCGCCTCTGCTCTGGTAGCAACTTTTGCAAGACGGCAAAGGGAGACGCGAGTATGTAGAACGGAGGGCAGCGAGACGCCGTGTGTTATGCGCCCTTTCAGGGCTGCTGACAAGGGGCTACTTTAAGAACGCCTTCTTCGTCCTCGCGTCCTTCTCGCTTCGCTCTAGCTGCAAGGAGTACAGCACAGCGAAGGAGTGAGGACGGGCACTGCCCCAGCTTTTGCCCTGGCGTGCAACGGCTGTGTGCTGCTTTTCCAAGCAGCAAGAGCACTGAGAAGTGAAAGCGATTGTGAAGGAGCTCTTTGGCTGCTCGTGTGCTCTTCGCTGCACTGCGCCGCTCGCAAGCGGCTTCGTTTTTCGGCGTCTGCCGTCCGGAGAGAGCTGAACTGCAGCGGTCAGTTTCAGCTCTGCCCAACAGCGCGCTCTCAGTTCTGCGGACAAGCACGCCCTGTTGCCTTGGCTCCGAGTGCAAAGTCCTTAGCGAGCACTCACTCAGTGCAATGCACCCAGAAAGACGCTCTCGCTCGTCTTTCAAGGAGCGATTCCTAACAGCAGAAGCAGCAGAGGCACAAACTGGATGACGAGAAGGGACAATGTAGAACACGTCTCTGTCCTGGCACATTGTCGTGTGCGATACGTCCCTCCGGGTCTTCGGTCCTTGCGAAGCTCTATGTACTGCGAGCGCAGCTACTTGAAGCTGAGACGGACCGCGGAGCTAGCAGCGAATTCGGAGAGCGCTAAGCACGAAGTCAAGAAGCGAGACGTGTCCCTGCAACGCGGTGCTAAGAGCAGCTTCCTCGCGGCGGGGGCGAGCTCCGGCCACAAGACAGTCTCGTCCTAGCAACGGATCTCTGTGAAGGGCGTAGGCGAAAAGCTTTCGATTTCCATTCGAACTGCGAGAAAGGCAGACTGTTACACGGAGCTCTGAGAACAAAGGTGCACGCCCTAGGCGGGCTTGGGCAGAAGCAGCGTTCTCGAGCTCTTGGCTGCCCGCACACTGCTGGGTATGTGGCGCCCCTGCGGCGGCTTCTGGCCGCCGACAAGTGAAAGCGGAGCAAGGCGTGGGCGAGGGCGAGGGCGGTGAACGAAGCGGCTATGTGCCGTGCTTGTGTGCACCACGTTAGAGGCTACTAGGAGAGGAAGGTGGTTGACTCTCGCTTGCCTTCCCAAGTGCCCTTAGCAGTCGGAAGGAGCAAGCTGAAGCACTGCTGCTTGTGCTGCTCCTTGGTTCCCTTGCAGCCCGCTCTGAAAGCATTGGCGGTCACTTCTAGGCGCCGAGTTGCACACACACAGCACCACGCTAAGTGCCGCGGAGAAGGGAAATCCAGAGTGCAGCGAGGAGCTTGACGTGGCTTACGTGCAGTAAGGAGAAGGTGAACCTAAGCACAGCCTCTTCAATCTGGCCGCCTCTGCTCTGGTAGCAACTTTTGCAAGACGGCAAAGGGAGACGCGAGTATGTAGAACGGAGGGCAGCGAGACGCCGTGTGTTATGCGCCCTTTCAGGGCTGCTGACAAGGGGCTACTTTAAGAACGCCTTCTTCGTCCTCGCGTCCTTCTCGCTTCGCTCTAGCTGCAAGGAGTACAGCACAGCGAAGGAGTGAGGACGGGCACTGCCCCAGCTTTTGCCCTGGCGTGCAACGGCTGTGTGCTGCTTTTCCAAGCAGCAAGAGCACTGAGAAGTGAAAGCGATTGTGAAGGAGCTCTTTGGCTGCTCGTGTGCTCTTCGCTGCACTGCGCCGCTCGCAAGCGGCTTCGTTCTTCGGCGTCTGCCGTCCGGAGAGAGCTGAACTGCAGCGGTCAGTTTCAGCTCTGCCCAACAGCGTGCTCTCAGTTCTGCGGACAAGCACGCCCTGTTGCCTTGGCTCCGAGTGCAAAGTCCTTAGCGAGCACTCACTCAGTGCAATGCACCCAGAAAGACGCTCTCGCTCGTCTTTCAAGGAGCGATTCCTAACAGCAGAAGCAGCAGAGGCACAAACTGGATGACGAGAAGGGACAATGTAGAACACGTCTCTGTCCTGGCACATTGTCGTGTGCGATACGTCCCTCCGGGTCTTCGGTCCTTGCGAAGCTCTATGTACTGCGAGCGCAGCTACTTGAAGCTGAGACGGACCGCGGAGCTAGCAGCGAATTCGGAGAGCGCTAAGCACGAAGTCAAGAAGCGAGACGTGTCCCTGCAACGCGGTGCTAAGAGCAGCTTCCTCGCGGCGGGGGCGAGCTCCGGCCACAAGACAGTCTCGTCCTAGCAACGGATCTCTGTGAAGGGCGTAGGCGAAAAGCTTTCGATTTCCATTCGAACTGCGAGAAAGGCAGACTGTTACACGGAGCTCTGAGAACAAAGGTGCACGCCCTAGGCGGGCTTGGGCAGAAGCAGCGTTCTCGAGCTCTTGGCTGCCCGCACACTGCTGGGTATGTGGCGCCCCTGCGGCGGCTTCTGGCCGCCGACAAGTGAAAGCGGAGCAAGGCGTGGGCGAGGGCGAGGGCGGTGAACGAAGCGGCTATGTGCCGTGCTTGTGTGCACCACGTTAGAGGCTACTAGGAGAGGAAGGTGGTTGACTCTCGCTTGCCTTCCCAAGTGCCCTTAGCAGTCGGAAGGAGCAAGCTGAAGCACTGCTGCTTGTGCTGCTCCTTGGTTCCCTTGCAGCCCGCTCTGAAAGCATTGGCGGTCACTTCTAGGCGCCGAGTTGCACACACACAGCACCACGCTAAGTGCCGCGGAGAAGGGAAATCCAGAGTGCAGCGAGGAGCTTGACGTGGCTTACGTGCAGTAAGGAGAAGGTGAACCTAAGCACAGCCTCTTCAATCTGGCCGCCTCTGCTCTGGTAGCAACTTTTGCAAGACGGCAAAGGGAGACGCGAGTATGTAGAACGGAGGGCAGCGAGACGCCGTGTGTTATGCGCCCTTTCAGGGCTGCTGACAAGGGGCTACTTTAAGAACGCCTTCTTCGTCCTCGCGTCCTTCTCGCTTCGCTCTAGCTGCAAGGAGTACAGCACAGCGAAGGAGTGAGGACGGGCACTGCCCCAGCTTTTGCCCTGGCGTGCAACGGCTGTGTGCTGCTTTTCCAAGCAGCAAGAGCACTGAGAAGTGAAAGCGATTGTGAAGGAGCTCTTTGGCTGCTCGTGTGCTCTTCGCTGCACTGCGCCGCTCGCAAGCGGCTTCGTTCTTCGGCGTCTGCCGTCCGGAGAGAGCTGAACTGCAGCGGTCAGTTTCAGCTCTGCCCAACAGCGTGCTCTCAGTTCTGCGGACAAGCACGCCCTGTTGCCTTGGCTCCGAGTGCAAAGTCCTTAGCGAGCACTCACTCAGTGCAATGCACCCAGAAAGACGCTCTCGCTCGTCTTTCAAGGAGCGATTCCTAACAGCAGAAGCAGCAGAGGCACAAACTGGATGACGAGAAGGGACAATGTAGAACACGTCTCTGTCCTGGCACATTGTCGTGTGCGATACGTCCCTCCGGGTCTTCGGTCCTTGCGAAGCTCTATGTACTGCGAGCGCAGCTACTTGAAGCTGAGACGGACCGCGGAGCTAGCAGCGAATTCGGAGAGCGCTAAGCACGAAGTCAAGAAGCGAGACGTGTCCCTGCAACGCGGTGCTAAGAGCAGCTTCCTCGCGGCGGGGGCGAGCTCCGGCCACAAGACAGTCTCGTCCTAGCAACGGATCTCTGTGAAGGGCGTAGGCGAAAAGCTTTCGATTTCCATTCGAACTGCGAGAAAGGCAGACTGTTACACGGAGCTCTGAGAACAAAGGTGCACGCCCTAGGCGGGCTTGGGCAGAAGCAGCGTTCTCGAGCTCTTGGCTGCCCGCACACTGCTGGGTATGTGGCGCCCCTGCGGCGGCTTCTGGCCGCCGACAAGTGAAAGCGGAGCAAGGCGTGGGCGAGGGCGAGGGCGGTGAACGAAGCGGCTATGTGCCGTGCTTGTGTGCACCACGTTAGAGGCTACTAGGAGAGGAAGGTGGTTGACTCTCGCTTGCCTTCCCAAGTGCCCTTAGCAGTCGGAAGGAGCAAGCTGAAGCACTGCTGCTTGTGCTGCTCCTTGGTTCCCTTGCAGCCCGCTCTGAAAGCATTGGCGGTCACTTCTAGGCGCCGAGTTGCACACACACAGCACCACGCTAAGTGCCGCGGAGAAGGGAAATCCAGAGTGCAGCGAGGAGCTTGACGTGGCTTACGTGCAGTAAGGAGAAGGTGAACCTAAGCACAGCCTCTTCAATCTGGCCGCCTCTGCTCTGGTAGCAACTTTTGCAAGACGGCAAAGGGAGACGCGAGTATGTAGAACGGAGGGCAGCGAGACGCCGTGTGTTATGCGCCCTTTCAGGGCTGCTGACAAGGGGCTACTTTAAGAACGCCTTCTTCGTCCTCGCGTCCTTCTCGCTTCGCTCTAGCTGCAAGGAGTACAGCACAGCGAAGGAGTGAGGACGGGCACTGCCCCAGCTTTTGCCCTGGCGTGCAACGGCTGTGTGCTGCTTTTCCAAGCAGCAAGAGCACTGAGAAGTGAAAGCGATTGTGAAGGAGCTCTTTGGCTGCTCGTGTGCTCTTCGCTGCACTGCGCCGCTCGCAAGCGGCTTCGTTCTTCGGCGTCTGCCGTCCGGAGAGAGCTGAACTCCAGCGGTCAGTTTCAGCTCTGCCCAACAGCGTGCTCTCAGTTCTGCGGACAAGCACGCCCTGTTGCCTTGGCTCCGAGTGCAAAGTCCTTAGCGAGCACTCACTCAGTGCAATGCACCCAGAAAGACGCTCTCGCTCGTCTTTCAAGGAGCGATTCCTAACAGCAGAAGCAGCAGAGGCACAAACTGGATGACGAGAAGGGACAATGTAGAACACGTCTCTGTCCTGGCACATTGTCGTGTGCGATACGTCCCTCCGGGTCTTCGGTCCTTGCGAAGCTCTATGTACTGCGAGCGCAGCTACTTGAAGCTGAGACGGACCGCGGAGCTAGCAGCGAATTCGGAGAGCGCTAAGCACGAAGTCAAGAAGCGAGACGTGTCCCTGCAACGCGGTGCTAAGAGCAGCTTCCTCGCGGCGGGGGCGAGCTCCGGCCACAAGACAGTCTCGTCCTAGCAACGGATCTCTGTGAAGGGCGTAGGCGAAAAGCTTTCGATTTCCATTCGAACTGCGAGAAAGGCAGACTGTTACACGGAGCTCTGAGAACAAAGGTGCACGCCCTAGGCGGGCTTGGGCAGAAGCAGCGTTCTCGAGCTCTTGGCTGCCCGCACACTGCTGGGTATGTGGCGCCCCTGCGGCGGCTTCTGGCCGCCGACAAGTGAAAGCGGAGCAAGGCGTGGGCGAGGGCGAGGGCGGTGAACGAAGCGGCTATGTGCCGTGCTTGTGTGCACCACGTTAGAGGCTACTAGGAGAGGAAGGTGGTTGACTCTCGCTTGCCTTCCCAAGTGCCCTTAGCAGTCGGAAGGAGCAAGCTGAAGCACTGCTGCTTGTGCTGCTCCTTGGTTCCCTTGCAGCCCGCTCTGAAAGCATTGGCGGTCACTTCTAGGCGCCGAGTTGCACACACACAGCACCACGCTAAGTGCCGCGGAGAAGGGAAATCCAGAGTGCAGCGAGGAGCTGGACGTGGCTTACGTGCAGTAAGGAGAAGGTGAACCTAAGCACAGCCTCTTCAATCTGGCCGCCTCTGCTCTGGTAGCAACTTTTGCAAGACGGCAAAGGGAGACGCGAGTATGTAGAACGGAGGGCAGCGAGACGCCGTGTGTTATGCGCCCTTTCAGGGCTGCTGACAAGGGGCTACTTTAAGAACGCCTTCTTCGTCCTCGCGTCCTTCTCGCTTCGCTCTAGCTGCAAGGAGTACAGCACAGCGAAGGAGTGAGGACGGGCACTGCCCCAGCTTTTGCCCTGGCGTGCAACGGCTGTGTGCTGCTTTTCCAAGCAGCAAGAGCACTGAGAAGTGAAAGCGATTGTGAAGGAGCTCTTTGGCTGCTCGTGTGCTCTTCGCTGCACTGCGCCGCTCGCAAGCGGCTTCGTTCTTCGGCGTCTGCCGTCCGGAGAGAGCTGAACTGCAGCGGTCAGTTTCAGCTCTGCCCAACAGCGTGCTCTCAGTTCTGCGGACAAGCACGCCCTGTTGCCTTGGCTCCGAGTGCAAAGTCCTTAGCGAGCACTCACTCAGTGCAATGCACCCAGAAAGACGCTCTCGCTCGTCTTTCAAGGAGCGATTCCTAACAGCAGAAGCAGCAGAGGCACAAACTGGATGACGAGAAGGGACAATGTAGAACACGTCTCTGTCCTGGCACATTGTCGTGTGCGATACGTCCCTCCGGGTCTTCGGTCCTTGCGAAGCTCTATGTACTGCGAGCGCAGCTACTTGAAGCTGAGACGGACCGCGGAGCTAGCGGCGAATTCGGAGAGCGCTAAGCACGAAGTCAAGAAGCGAGACGTGTCCCTGCAACGCGGTGCTAAGAGCAGCTTCCTCGCGGCGGGGGCGAGCTCCGGCCACAAGACAGTCTCGTCCTAGCAACGGATCTCTGTGAAGGGCGTAGGCGAAAAGCTTTCGATTTCCATTCGAACTGCGAGAAAGGCAGACTGTTACACGGAGCTCTGAGAACAAAGGTGCACGCCCTAGGCGGGCTTGGGCAGAAGCAGCGTTCTCGAGCTCTTGGCTGCCCGCACACTGCTGGGTATGTGGCGCCCCTGCGGCGGCTTCTGGCCGCCGACAAGTGAAAGCGGAGCAAGGCGTGGGCGAGGGCGAGGGCGGTGAACGAAGCGGCTATGTGCCGTGCTTGTGTGCACCACGTTAGAGGCTACTAGGAGAGGAAGGTGGTTGACTCTCGCTTGCCTTCCCAAGTGCCCTTAGCAGTCGGAAGGAGCAAGCTGAAGCACTGCTGCTTGTGCTGCTCCTTGGTTCCCTTGCAGCCCGCTCTGAAAGCATTGGCGGTCACTTCTAGGCGCCGAGTTGCACACACACAGCACCACGCTAAGTGCCGCGGAGAAGGGAAATCCAGAGTGCAGCGAGGAGCTGGACGTGGCTTACGTGCAGTAAGGAGAAGGTGAACCTAAGCACAGCCTCTTCAATCTGGCCGCCTCTGCTCTGGTAGCAACTTTTGCAAGACGGCAAAGGGAGACGCGAGTATGTAGAACGGAGGGCAGCGAGACGCCGTGTGTTATGCGCCCTTTCAGGGCTGCTGACAAGGGGCTACTTTAAGAACGCCTTCTTCGTCCTCGCGTCCTTCTCGCTTCGCTCTAGCTGCAAGGAGTACAGCACAGCGAAGGAGTGAGGACGGGCACTGCCCCAGCTTTTGCCCTGGCGTGCAACGGCTGTGTGCTGCTTTTCCAAGCAGCAAGAGCACTGAGAAGTGAAAGCGATTGTGAAGGAGCTCTTTGGCTGCTCGTGTGCTCTTCGCTGCACTGCGCCGCTCGCAAGCGGCTTCGTTCTTCGGCGTCTGCCGTCCGGAGAGAGCTGAACTGCAGCGGTCAGTTTCAGCTCTGCCCAACAGCGTGCTCTCAGTTCTGCGGACAAGCACGCCCTGTTGCCTTGGCTCCGAGTGCAAAGTCCTTAGCGAGCACTCACTCAGTGCAATGCACCCAGAAAGACGCTCTCGCTCGTCTTTCAAGGAGCGATTCCTAACAGCAGAAGCAGCAGAGGCACAAACTGGATGACGAGAAGGGACAATGTAGAACACGTCTCTGTCCTGGCACATTGTCGTGTGCGATACGTCCCTCCGGGTCTTCGGTCCTTGCGAAGCTCTATGTACTGCGAGCGCAGCTACTTGAAGCTGAGACGGACCGCGGAGCTAGCAGCGAATTCGGAGAGCGCTAAGCACGAAGTCAAGAAGCGAGACGTGTCCCTGCAACGCGGTGCTAAGAGCAGCTTCCTCGCGGCGGGGGCGAGCTCCGGCCACAAGACAGTCTCGTCCTAGCAACGGATCTCTGTGAAGGGCGTAGGCGAAAAGCTTTCGATTTCCATTCGAACTGCGAGAAAGGCAGACTGTTACACGGAGCTCTGAGAACAAAGGTGCACGCCCTAGGCGGGCTTGGGCAGAAGCAGCGTTCTCGAGCTCTTGGCTGCCCGCACACTGCTGGGTATGTGGCGCCCCTGCGGCGGCTTCTGGCCGCCGACAAGTGAAAGCGGAGCAAGGCGTGGGCGAGGGCGAGGGCGGTGAACGAAGCGGCTATGTGCCGTGCTTGTGTGCACCACGTTAGAGGCTACTAGGAGAGGAAGGTGGTTGACTCTCGCTTGCCTTCCCAAGTGCCCTTAGCAGTCGGAAGGAGCAAGCTGAAGCACTGCTGCTTGTGCTGCTCCTTGGTTCCCTTGCAGCCCGCTCTGAAAGCATTGGCGGTCACTTCTAGGCGCCGAGTTGCACACACACAGCACCACGCTAAGTGCCGCGGAGAAGGGAAATCCAGAGTGCAGCGAGGAGCTTGACGTGGCTTACGTGCAGTAAGGAGAAGGTGAACCTAAGCACAGCCTCTTCAATCTGGCCGCCTCTGCTCTGGTAGCAACTTTTGCAAGACGGCAAAGGGAGACGCGAGTATGTAGAACGGAGGGCAGCGAGACGCCGTGTGTTATGCGCCCTTTCAGGGCTGCTGACAAGGGGCTACTTTAAGAACGCCTTCTTCGTCCTCGCGTCCTTCTCGCTTCGCTCTAGCTGCAAGGAGTACAGCACAGCGAAGGAGTGAGGACGGGCACTGCCCCAGCTTTTGCCCTGGCGTGCAACGGCTGTGTGCTGCTTTTCCAAGCAGCAAGAGCACTGAGAAGTGAAAGCGATTGTGAAGGAGCTCTTTGGCTGCTCGTGTGCTCTTCGCTGCACTGCGCCGCTCGCAAGCGGCTTCGTTCTTCGGCGTCTGCCGTCCGGAGAGAGCTGAACTCCAGCGGTCAGTTTCAGCTCTGCCCAACAGCGTGCTCTCAGTTCTGCGGACAAGCACGCCCTGTTGCCTTGGCTCCGAGTGCAAAGTCCTTAGCGAGCACTCACTCAGTGCAATGCACCCAGAAAGACGCTCTCGCTCGTCTTTCAAGGAGCGATTCCTAACAGCAGAAGCAGCAGAGGCACAAACTGGATGACGAGAAGGGACAATGTAGAACACGTCTCTGTCCTGGCACATTGTCGTGTGCGATACGTCCCTCCGGGTCTTCGGTCCTTGCGAAGCTCTATGTACTGCGAGCGCAGCTACTTGAAGCTGAGACGGACCGCGGAGCTAGCAGCGAATTCGGAGAGCGCTAAGCACGAAGTCAAGAAGCGAGACGTGTCCCTGCAACGCGGTGCTAAGAGCAGCTTCCTCGCGGCGGGGGCGAGCTCCGGCCACAAGACAGTCTCGTCCTAGCAACGGATCTCTGTGAAGGGCGTAGGCGAAAAGCTTTCGATTTCCATTCGAACTGCGAGAAAGGCAGACTGTTACACGGAGCTCTGAGAACAAAGGTGCACGCCCTAGGCGGGCTTGGGCAGAAGCAGCGTTCTCGAGCTCTTGGCTGCCCGCACACTGCTGGGTATGTGGCGCCCCTGCGGCGGCTTCTGGCCGCCGACAAGTGAAAGCGGAGCAAGGCGTGGGCGAGGGCGAGGGCGGTGAACGAAGCGGCTATGTGCCGTGCTTGTGTGCACCACGTTAGAGGCTACTAGGAGAGGAAGGTGGTTGACTCTCGCTTGCCTTCCCAAGTGCCCTTAGCAGTCGGAAGGAGCAAGCTGAAGCACTGCTGCTTGTGCTGCTCCTTGGTTCCCTTGCAGCCCGCTCTGAAAGCATTGGCGGTCACTTCTAGGCGCCGAGTTGCACACACACAGCACCACGCTAAGTGCCGCGGAGAAGGGAAATCCAGAGTGCAGCGAGGAGCTGGACGTGGCTTACGTGCAGTAAGGAGAAGGTGAACCTAAGCACAGCCTCTTCAATCTGGCCGCCTCTGCTCTGGTAGCAACTTTTGCAAGACGGCAAAGGGAGACGCGAGTATGTAGAACGGAGGGCAGCGAGACGCCGTGTGTTATGCGCCCTTTCAGGGCTGCTGACAAGGGGCTACTTTAAGAACGCCTTCTTCGTCCTCGCGTCCTTCTCGCTTCGCTCTAGCTGCAAGGAGTACAGCACAGCGAAGGAGTGAGGACGGGCACTGCCCCAGCTTTTGCCCTGGCGTGCAACGGCTGTGTGCTGCTTTTCCAAGCAGCAAGAGCACTGAGAAGTGAAAGCGATTGTGAAGGAGCTCTTTGGCTGCTCGTGTGCTCTTCGCTGCACTGCGCCGCTCGCAAGCGGCTTCGTTCTTCGGCGTCTGCCGTCCGGAGAGAGCTGAACTGCAGCGGTCAGTTTCAGCTCTGCCCAACAGCGTGCTCTCAGTTCTGCGGACAAGCACGCCCTGTTGCCTTGGCTCCGAGTGCAAAGTCCTTAGCGAGCACTCACTCAGTGCAATGCACCCAGAAAGACGCTCTCGCTCGTCTTTCAAGGAGCGATTCCTAACAGCAGAAGCAGCAGAGGCACAAACTGGATGACGAGAAGGGACAATGTAGAACACGTCTCTGTCCTGGCACATTGTCGTGTGCGATACGTCCCTCCGGGTCTTCGGTCCTTGCGAAGCTCTATGTACTGCGAGCGCAGCTACTTGAAGCTGAGACGGACCGCGGAGCTAGCAGCGAATTCGGAGAGCGCTAAGCACGAAGTCAAGAAGCGAGACGTGTCCCTGCAACGCGGTGCTAAGAGCAGCTTCCTGGCGGCGGGGGCGAGCTCCGGCCACAAGACAGTCTCGTCCTAGCAACGGATCTCTGTGAAGGGCGTAGGCGAAAAGCTTTCGATTTCCATTCGAACTGCAAGAAAGGCAGACTGTTACACGGAGCTCTGAGAACAAAGGTGCACGCCCTAGGCGGGCTTGGGCAGAAGCAGCGTTCTCGAGCGCTTGGCTGCCGGCACACTGCTGGGTATGTGGCGCCCCTGCGGCGGCTTCTGGCCGCCGGCAAGTGAAAGCGGAGCCAGGCGTGGGCGAGGGCGGTGAACGAAGCGGCTATGTGCCGTGCTTGTGTGCACCACGTTAGAGGCTACTAGGAGAGGAAGGTGGTTGACTCTCGCTTGCCTTCCCAAGTGCCCTTAGCAGTCGGAAGGAGCAAGCTGAAGCACTGCTGCTTGTGCTGCTCCTTGGTTCCCTTGCAGCCCGCTCTGAAAGCATTGGCGGTCACTTCTAGGCGCCGAGTTGCACACACACAGCACCACGCTAAGTGCCGCGGAGAAGGGAAATCCAGAGTGCAGCGAGGAGCTTGACGTGGCTTACGTGCAGTAAGGAGAAGGTGAACCTAAGCACAGCCTCTTCAATCTGGCCGCCTCTGCTCTGGTAGCAACTTTTGCAAGACGGCAAAGGGAGACGCGAGTATGTAGAACGGAGGGCAGCGAGACGCCGTGTGTTATGCGCCCTTTCAGGGCTGCTGACAAGGGGCTACTTTAAGAACGCCTTCTTCGTCCTCGCGTCCTTCTCGCTTCGCTCTAGCTGCAAGGAGTACAGCACAGCGAAGGAGTGAGGACGGGCACTGCCCCAGCTTTTGCCCTGGCGTGCAACGGCTGTGTGCTGCTTTTCCAAGCAGCAAGAGCACTGAGAAGTGAAAGCGATTGTGAAGGAGCTCTTTGGCTGCTCGTGTGCTCTTCGCTGCACTGCGCCGCTCGCAAGCGGCTTCGTTCTTCGGCGTCTGCCGTCCGGAGAGAGCTGAACTGCAGCGGTCAGTTTCAGCTCTGCCCAACAGCGCGCTCTCAGTTCTGCGGACAAGCACGCCCTGTTGCCTTGGCTCCGAGTGCAAAGTCCTTAGCGAGCACTCACTCAGTGCAATGCACCCAGAAAGACGCTCTCGCTCGTCTTTCAAGGAGCGATTCCTAACAGCAGAAGCAGCAGAGGCACAAACTGGATGACGAGAAGGGACAATGTAGAACACGTCTCTGTCCTGGCACATTGTCGTGTGCGATACGTCCCTCCGGGTCTTCGGTCCTTGCGAAGCTCTATGTACTGCGAGCGCAGCTACTTGAAGCTGAGACGGACCGCGGAGCTAGCAGCGAATTCGGAGAGCGCTAAGCACGAAGTCAAGAAGCGAGACGTGTCCCTGCAACGCGGTGCTAAGAGCAGCTTCCTGGCGGCGGGGGCGAGCTCCGGCCACAAGACAGTCTCGTCCTAGCAACGGATCTCTGTGAAGGGCGTAGGCGAAAAGCTTTCGATTTCCATTCGAACTGCAAGAAAGGCAGACTGTTACACGGAGCTCTGAGAACAAAGGTGCACGCCCTAGGCGGGCTTGGGCAGAAGCAGCGTTCTCGAGCGCTTGGCTGCCGGCACACTGCTGGGTATGTGGCGCCCCTGCGGCGGCTTCTGGCCGCCGGCAAGTGAAAGCGGAGCCAGGCGTGGGCGAGGGCGGTGAACGAAGCGGCTATGTGCCGTGCTTGTGTGCACCACGTTAGAGGCTACTAGGAGAGGAAGGTGGTTGACTCTCGCTTGCCTTCCCAAGTGCCCTTAGCAGTCGGAAGGAGCAAGCTGAAGCACTGCTGCTTGTGCTGCTCCTTGGTTCCCTTGCAGCCCGCTCTGAAAGCATTGGCGGTCACTTCTAGGCGCCGAGTTGCACACACACAGCACCACGCTAAGTGCCGCGGAGAAGGGAAATCCAGAGTGCAGCGAGGAGCTTGACGTGGCTTACGTGCAGTAAGGAGAAGGTGAACCTAAGCACAGCCTCTTCAATCTGGCCGCCTCTGCTCTGGTAGCAACTTTTGCAAGACGGCAAAGGGAGACGCGAGTATGTAGAACGGAGGGCAGCGAGACGCCGTGTGTTATGCGCCCTTTCAGGGCTGCTGACAAGGGGCTACTTTAAGAACGCCTTCTTCGTCCTCGCGTCCTTCTCGCTTCGCTCTAGCTGCAAGGAGTACAGCACAGCGAAGGAGTGAGGACGGGCACTGCCCCAGCTTTTGCCCTGGCGTGCAACGGCTGTGTGCTGCTTTTCCAAGCAGCAAGAGCACTGAGAAGTGAAAGCGATTGTGAAGGAGCTCTTTGGCTGCTCGTGTGCTCTTCGCTGCACTGCGCCGCTCGCAAGCGGCTTCGTTCTTCGGCGTCTGCCGTCCGGAGAGAGCTGAACTGCAGCGGTCAGTTTCAGCTCTGCCCAACAGCGCGCTCTCAGTTCTGCGGACAAGCACGCCCTGTTGCCTTGGCTCCGAGTGCAAAGTCCTTAGCGAGCACTCACTCAGTGCAATGCACCCAGAAAGACGCTCTCGCTCGTCTTTCAAGGAGCGATTCCTAACAGCAGAAGCAGCAGAGGCACAAACTGGATGACGAGAAGGGACAATGTAGAACACGTCTCTGTCCTGGCACATTGTCGTGTGCGATACATCCCTCCGGGTCTTCGGTCCTTGCGAAGCTCTATGTACTGCGAGCGCAGCTACTTGAAGCTGAGACGGACCGCGGAGCTAGCAGCGAATTCGGAGAGCGCTAAGCACGAAGTCAAGAAGCGAGACGTGTCCCTGCAACGCGGTGCTAAGAGCAGCTTCCTCGCGGCGGGGGCGAGCTCCGGCCACAAGACAGTCTCGTCCTAGCAACGGATCTCTGTGAAGGGCGTAGGCGAAAAGCTTTCGATTTCCATTCGAACTGCGAGAAAGGCAGACTGTTACACGACGGATCTCTGTGAAGGGCGTAGGCGAAAAGCTTTCGATTTCCATTCGAACTGCGAGAAAGGCAGACTGTTACACGGAGCTCTGAGAACAAAGGTGCACGCCCTAGGCGGGCTTGGGCAGAAGCAGCGTTCTCGAGCTCTTGGCTGCCCGCACACTGCTGAGTATGTGGCGCCCCTGCGGCGGCTTCTGGCCGCCGGCAAGTGAAAGCGGAGCAAGGCGTGGGCGAGGGCGAGGGCGGTGAACGAAGCGGCTATGTGCCGTGCTTGTGTGCACCACGTTAGAGGCTACTAGGAGAGGAAGGTGGTTGACTCTCGCTTGCCTTCCCAAGTGCCCTTAGCAGTCGGAAGGAGCAAGCTGAAGCACTGCTGCTTGTGCTGCTCCTTGGTTCCCTTGCAGCCCGCTCTGAAAGCATTGGCGGTCACTTCTAGGCGCCGAGTTGCACACACACAGCACCACGCTAAGTGCCGCGGAGAAGGGAAATCCAGAGTGCAGCGAGGAGCTTGACGTGGCTTACGTGCAGTAAGGAGAAGGTGAACCTAAGCACAGCCTCTTCAATCTGGCCGCCTCTGCTCTGGTAGCAACTTTTGCAAGACGGCAAAGGGAGACGCGAGTATGTAGAACGGAGGGCAGCGAGACGCCGTGTGTTATGCGCCCTTTCAGGGCTGCTGACAAGGGGCTACTTTAAGAACGCCTTCTTCGTCCTCGCGTCCTTCTCGCTTCGCTCTAGCTGCAAGGAGTACAGCACAGCGAAGGAGTGAGGACGGGCACTGCCCCAGCTTTTGCCCTGGCGTGCAACGGCTGTGTGCTGCTTTTCCAAGCAGCAAGAGCACTGAGAAGTGAAAGCGATTGTGAAGGAGCTCTTTGGCTGCTCGTGTGCTCTTCGCTGCACTGCCCCGCTCGCAAGCGGCTTCGTTCTTCGGCGTCTGCCGTCCGGAGAGAGCTGAACTGCAGCGGTCAGTTTCAGCTCTGCCCAACAGCGTGCTCTCAGTTCTGCGGACAAGCACGCCCTGTTGCCTTGGCTCCGAGTGCAAAGTCCTTAGCGAGCACTCACTCAGTGCAATGCACCCAGAAAGACGCTCTCGCTCGTCTTTCAAGGAGCGATTCCTAACAGCAGAAGCAGCAGAGGCACAAACTGGATGACGAGAAGGGACAATGTAGAACACGTCTCTGTCCTGGCACATTGTCGTGTGCGATACGTCCCTCCGGGTCTTCGGTCCTTGCGAAGCTCTATGTACTGCGAGCGCAGCTACTTGAAGCTGAGACGGACCGCGGAGCTAGCAGCGAATTCGGAGAGCGCTAAGCACGAAGTCAAGAAGCGAGACGTGTCCCTGCAACGCGGTGCTAAGAGCAGCTTCCTCGCGGCGGGGGCGAGCTCCGGCCACAAGACAGTCTCGTCCTAGCAACGGATCTCTGTGAAGGGCGTAGGCGAAAAGCTTTCGATTTCCATTCGAACTGCGAGAAAGGCAGACTGTTACACGGAGCTCTGAGAACAAAGGTGCACGCCCTAGGCGGGCTTGGGCAGAAGCAGCGTTCTCGAGCTCTTGGCTGCCCGCACACTGCTGGGTATGTGGCGCCCCTGCGGCGGCTTCTGGCCGCCGACAAGTGAAAGCGGAGCAAGGCGTGGGCGAGGGCGAGGGCGGTGAACGAAGCGGCTATGTGCCGTGCTTGTGTGCACCACGTTAGAGGCTACTAGGAGAGGAAGGTGGTTGACTCTCGCTTGCCTTCCCAAGTGCCCTTAGCAGTCGGAAGGAGCAAGCTGAAGCACTGCTGCTTGTGCTGCTCCTTGGTTCCCTTGCAGCCCGCTCTGAAAGCATTGGCGGTCACTTCTAGGCGCCGAGTTGCACACACACAGCACCACGCTAAGTGCCGCGGAGAAGGGAAATCCAGAGTGCAGCGAGGAGCTTGACGTGGCTTACGTGCAGTAAGGAGAAGGTGAACCTAAGCACAGCCTCTTCAATCTGGCCGCCTCTGCTCTGGTAGCAACTTTTGCAAGACGGCAAAGGGAGACGCGAGTATGTAGAACGGAGGGCAGCGAGACGCCGTGTGTTATGCGCCCTTTCAGGGCTGCTGACAAGGGGCTACTTTAAGAACGCCTTCTTCGTCCTCGCGTCCTTCTCGCTTCGCTCTAGCTGCAAGGAGTACAGCACAGCGAAGGAGTGAGGACGGGCACTGCCCCAGCTTTTGCCCTGGCGTGCAACGGCTGTGTGCTGCTTTTCCAAGCAGCAAGAGCACTGAGAAGTGAAAGCGATTGTGAAGGAGCTCTTTGGCTGCTCGTGTGCTCTTCGCTGCACTGCGCCGCTGGCAAGCGGCTTCGTTCTTCGGCGTCTGCCGTCCGGAGAGAGCTGAACTGCAGCGGTCAGTTTCAGCTCTGCCCAACAGCGTGCTCTCAGTTCTGCGGACAAGCACGCCCTGTTGCCTTGGCTCCGAGTGCAAAGTCCTTAGCGAGCACTCACTCAGTGCAATGCACCCAGAAAGACGCTCTCGCTCGTCTTTCAAGGAGCGATTCCTAACAGCAGAAGCAGCAGAGGCACAAACTGGATGACGAGAAGGGACAATGTAGAACACGTCTCTGTCCTGGCACATTGTCGTGTGCGATACGTCCCTCCGGGTCTTCGGTCCTTGCGAAGCTCTATGTACTGCGAGCGCAGCTACTTGAAGCTGAGACGGACCGCGGAGCTAGCAGCGAATTCGGAGAGCGCTAAGCACGAAGTCAAGAAGCGAGACGTGTCCCTGCAACGCGGTGCTAAGAGCAGCTTCCTCGCGGCGGGGGCGAGCTCCGGCCACAAGACAGTCTCGTCCTAGCAACGGATCTCTGTGAAGGGCGTAGGCGAAAAGCTTTCGATTTCCATTCGAACTGCGAGAAAGGCAGACTGTTACACGGAGCTCTGAGAACAAAGGTGCACGCCCTAGGCGGGCTTGGGCAGAAGCAGCGTTCTCGAGCTCTTGGCTGCCCGCACACTGCTGGGTATGTGGCGCCCCTGCGGCGGCTTCTGGCCGCCGACAAGTGAAAGCGGAGCAAGGCGTGGGCGAGGGCGAGGGCGGTGAACGAAGCGGCTATGTGCCGTGCTTGTGTGCACCACGTTAGAGGCTACTAGGAGAGGAAGGTGGTTGACTCTCGCTTGCCTTCCCAAGTGCCCTTAGCAGTCGGAAGGAGCAAGCTGAAGCACTGCTGCTTGTGCTGCTCCTTGGTTCCCTTGCAGCCCGCTCTGAAAGCATTGGCGGTCACTTCTAGGCGCCGAGTTGCACACACACAGCACCACGCTAAGTGCCGCGGAGAAGGGAAATCCAGAGTGCAGCGAGGAGCTTGACGTGGCTTACGTGCAGTAAGGAGAAGGTGAACCTAAGCACAGCCTCTTCAATCTGGCCGCCTCTGCTCTGGTAGCAACTTTTGCAAGACGGCAAAGGGAGACGCGAGTATGTAGAACGGAGGGCAGCGAGACGCCGTGTGTTATGCGCCCTTTCAGGGCTGCTGACAAGGGGCTACTTTAAGAACGCCTTCTTCGTCCTCGCGTCCTTCTCGCTTCGCTCTAGCTGCAAGGAGTACAGCACAGCGAAGGAGTGAGGACGGGCACTGCCCCAGCTTTTGCCCTGGCGTGCAACGGCTGTGTGCTGCTTTTCCAAGCAGCAAGAGCACTGAGAAGTGAAAGCGATTGTGAAGGAGCTCTTTGGCTGCTCGTGTGCTCTTCGCTGCACTGCGCCGCTCGCAAGCGGCTTCGTTCTTCGGCGTCTGCCGTCCGGAGAGAGCTGAACTCCAGCGGTCAGTTTCAGCTCTGCCCAACAGCGTGCTCTCAGTTCTGCGGACAAGCACGCCCTGTTGCCTTGGCTCCGAGTGCAAAGTCCTTAGCGAGCACTCACTCAGTGCAATGCACCCAGAAAGACGCTCTCGCTCGTCTTTCAAGGAGCGATTCCTAACAGCAGAAGCAGCAGAGGCACAAACTGGATGACGAGAAGGGACAATGTAGAACACGTCTCTGTCCTGGCACATTGTCGTGTGCGATACGTCCCTCCGGGTCTTCGGTCCTTGCGAAGCTCTATGTACTGCGAGCGCAGCTACTTGAAGCTGAGACGGACCGCGGAGCTAGCAGCGAATTCGGAGAGCGCTAAGCACGAAGTCAAGAAGCGAGACGTGTCCCTGCAACGCGGTGCTAAGAGCAGCTTCCTCGCGGCGGGGGCGAGCTCCGGCCACAAGACAGTCTCGTCCTAGCAACGGATCTCTGTGAAGGGCGTAGGCGAAAAGCTTTCGATTTCCATTCGAACTGCGAGAAAGGCAGACTGTTACACGGAGCTCTGAGAACAAAGGTGCACGCCCTAGGCGGGCTTGGGCAGAAGCAGCGTTCTCGAGCTCTTGGCTGCCCGCACACTGCTGGGTATGTGGCGCCCCTGCGGCGGCTTCTGGCCGCCGACAAGTGAAAGCGGAGCAAGGCGTGGGCGAGGGCGAGGGCGGTGAACGAAGCGGCTATGTGCCGTGCTTGTGTGCACCACGTTAGAGGCTACTAGGAGAGGAAGGTGGTTGACTCTCGCTTGCCTTCCCAAGTGCCCTTAGCAGTCGGAAGGAGCAAGCTGAAGCACTGCTGCTTGTGCTGCTCCTTGGTTCCCTTGCAGCCCGCTCTGAAAGCATTGGCGGTCACTTCTAGGCGCCGAGTTGCACACACACAGCACCACGCTAAGTGCCGCGGAGAAGGGAAATCCAGAGTGCAGCGAGGAGCTGGACGTGGCTTACGTGCAGTAAGGAGAAGGTGAACCTAAGCACAGCCTCTTCAATCTGGCCGCCTCTGCTCTGGTAGCAACTTTTGCAAGACGGCAAAGGGAGACGCGAGTATGTAGAACGGAGGGCAGCGAGACGCCGTGTGTTATGCGCCCTTTCAGGGCTGCTGACAAGGGGCTACTTTAAGAACGCCTTCTTCGTCCTCGCGTCCTTCTCGCTTCGCTCTAGCTGCAAGGAGTACAGCACAGCGAAGGAGTGAGGACGGGCACTGCCCCAGCTTTTGCCCTGGCGTGCAACGGCTGTGTGCTGCTTTTCCAAGCAGCAAGAGCACTGAGAAGTGAAAGCGATTGTGAAGGAGCTCTTTGGCTGCTCGTGTGCTCTTCGCTGCACTGCGCCGCTCGCAAGCGGCTTCGTTCTTCGGCGTCTGCCGTCCGGAGAGAGCTGAACTGCAGCGGTCAGTTTCAGCTCTGCCCAACAGCGTGCTCTCAGTTCTGCGGACAAGCACGCCCTGTTGCCTTGGCTCCGAGTGCAAAGTCCTTAGCGAGCACTCACTCAGTGCAATGCACCCAGAAAGACGCTCTCGCTCGTCTTTCAAGGAGCGATTCCTAACAGCAGAAGCAGCAGAGGCACAAACTGGATGACGAGAAGGGACAATGTAGAACACGTCTCTGTCCTGGCACATTGTCGTGTGCGATACGTCCCTCCGGGTCTTCGGTCCTTGCGAAGCTCTATGTACTGCGAGCGCAGCTACTTGAAGCTGAGACGGACCGCGGAGCTAGCAGCGAATTCGGAGAGCGCTAAGCACGAAGTCAAGAAGCGAGACGTGTCCCTGCAACGCGGTGCTAAGAGCAGCTTCCTGGCGGCGGGGGCGAGCTCCGGCCACAAGACAGTCTCGTCCTAGCAACGGATCTCTGTGAAGGGCGTAGGCGAAAAGCTTTCGATTTCCATTCGAACTGCGAGAAAGGCAGACTGTTACACGGAGCTCTGAGAACAAAGGTGCACGCCCTAGGCGGGCTTGGGCAGAAGCAGCGTTCTCGAGCGCTTGGCTGCCGGCACACTGCTGGGTATGTGGCGCCCCTGCGGCGGCTTCTGGCCGCCGGCAAGTGAAAGCGGAGCCAGGCGTGGGCGAGGGCGGTGAACGAAGCGGCTATGTGCCGTGCTTGTGTGCACCACGTTAGAGGCTACTAGGAGAGGAAGGTGGTTGACTCTCGCTTGCCTTCCCAAGTGCCCTTAGCAGTCGGAAGGAGCAAGCTGAAGCACTGCTGCTTGTGCTGCTCCTTGGTTCCCTTGCAGCCCGCTCTGAAAGCATTGGCGGTCACTTCTAGGCGCCGAGTTGCACACACACAGCACCACGCTAAGTGCCGCGGAGAAGGGAAATCCAGAGTGCAGCGAGGAGCTTGACGTGGCTTACGTGCAGTAAGGAGAAGGTGAACCTAAGCACAGCCTCTTCAATCTGGCCGCCTCTGCTCTGGTAGCAACTTTTGCAAGACGGCAAAGGGAGACGCGAGTATGTAGAACGGAGGGCAGCGAGACGCCGTGTGTTATGCGCCCTTTCAGGGCTGCTGACAAGGGGCTACTTTAAGAACGCCTTCTTCGTCCTCGCGTCCTTCTCGCTTCGCTCTAGCTGCAAGGAGTACAGCACAGCGAAGGAGTGAGGACGGGCACTGCCCCAGCTTTTGCCCTGGCGTGCAACGGCTGTGTGCTGCTTTTCCAAGCAGCAAGAGCACTGAGAAGTGAAAGCGATTGTGAAGGAGCTCTTTGGCTGCTCGTGTGCTCTTCGCTGCACTGCGCCGCTGGCAAGCGGCTTCGTTCTTCGGCGTCTGCCGTCCGGAGAGAGCTGAACTGCAGCGGTCAGTTTCAGCTCTGCCCAACAGCGTGCTCTCAGTTCTGCGGACAAGCACGCCCTGTTGCCTTGGCTCCGAGTGCAAAGTCCTTAGCGAGCACTCACTCAGTGCAATGCACGCAGAAAGACGCTCTCGCTCGTCTTTCAAGGAGCGATTCCTAACAGCAGAAGCAGCAGAGGCACAAACTGGATGACGAGAAGGGACAATGTAGAACACGTCTCTGTCCTGGCACATTGTCGTGTGCGATACGTCCCTCCGGGTCTTCGGTCCTTGCGAAGCTCTATGTACTGCGAGCGCAGCTACTTGAAGCTGAGACGGACCGCGGAGCTAGCAGCGAATTCGGAGAGCGCTAAGCACGAAGTCAAGAAGCGAGACGTGTCCCTGCAACGCGGTGCTAAGAGCAGCTTCCTCGCGGCGGGGGCGAGCTCCGGCCACAAGACAGTCTCGTCCTAGCAACGGATCTCTGTGAAGGGCGTAGGCGAAAAGCTTTCGATTTCCATTCGAACTGCGAGAAAGGCAGACTGTTACACGGAGCTCTGAGAACAAAGGTGCACGCCCTAGGCGGGCTTGGGCAGAAGCAGCGTTCTCGAGCTCTTGGCTGCCCGCACACTGCTGAGTATGTGGCGCCCCTGCGGCGGCTTCTGGCCGCCGGCAAGTGAAAGCGGAGCAAGGCGTGGGCGAGGGCGAGGGCGGTGAACGAAGCGGCTATGTGCCGTGCTTGTGTGCACCACGTTAGAGGCTACTAGGAGAGGAAGGTGGTTGACTCTCGCTTGCCTTCCCAAGTGCCCTTAGCAGTCGGAAGGAGCAAGCTGAAGCACTGCTGCTTGTGCTGCTCCTTGGTTCCCTTGCAGCCCGCTCTGAAAGCATTGGCGGTCACTTCTAGGCGCCGAGTTGCACACACACAGCACCACGCTAAGTGCCGCGGAGAAGGGAAATCCAGAGTGCAGCGAGGAGCTGGACGTGGCTTACGTGCAGTAAGGAGAAGGTGAACCTAAGCACAGCCTCTTCAATCTGGCCGCCTCTGCTCTGGTAGCAACTTTTGCAAGACGGCAAAGGGAGACGCGAGTATGTAGAACGGAGGGCAGCGAGACGCCGTGTGTTATGCGCCCTTTCAGGGCTGCTGACAAGGGGCTACTTTAAGAACGCCTTCTTCGTCCTCGCGTCCTTCTCGCTTCGCTCTAGCTGCAAGGAGTACAGCACAGCGAAGGAGTGAGGACGGGCACTGCCCCAGCTTTTGCCCTGGCGTGCAACGGCTGTGTGCTGCTTTTCCAAGCAGCAAGAGCACTGAGAAGTGAAAGCGATTGTGAAGGAGCTCTTTGGCTGCTCGTGTGCTCTTCGCTGCACTGCGCCGCTCGCAAGCGGCTTCGTTCTTCGGCGTCTGCCGTCCGGAGAGAGCTGAACTGCAGCGGTCAGTTTCAGCTCTGCCCAACAGCGTGCTCTCAGTTCTGCGGACAAGCACGCCCTGTTGCCTTGGCTCCGAGTGCAAAGTCCTTAGCGAGCACTCACTCAGTGCAATGCACCCAGAAAGACGCTCTCGCTCGTCTTTCAAGGAGCGATTCCTAACAGCAGAAGCAGCAGAGGCACAAACTGGATGACGAGAAGGGACAATGTAGAACACGTCTCTGTCCTGGCACATTGTCGTGTGCGATACGTCCCTCCGGGTCTTCGGTCCTTGCGAAGCTCTATGTACTGCGAGCGCAGCTACTTGAAGCTGAGACGGACCGCGGAGCTAGCAGCGAATTCGGAGAGCGCTAAGCACGAAGTCAAGAAGCGAGACGTGTCCCTGCAACGCGGTGCTAAGAGCAGCTTCCTGGCGGCGGGGGCGAGCTCCGGCCACAAGACAGTCTCGTCCTAGCAACGGATCTCTGTGAAGGGCGTAGGCGAAAAGCTTTCGATTTCCATTCGAACTGCGAGAAAGGCAGACTGTTACACGGAGCTCTGAGAACAAAGGTGCACGCCCTAGGCGGGCTTGGGCAGAAGCAGCGTTCTCGAGCGCTTGGCTGCCGGCACACTGCTGGGTATGTGGCGCCCCTGCGGCGGCTTCTGGCCGCCGGCAAGTGAAAGCGGAGCCAGGCGTGGGCGAGGGCGGTGAACGAAGCGGCTATGTGCCGTGCTTGTGTGCACCACGTTAGAGGCTACTAGGAGAGGAAGGTGGTTGACTCTCGCTTGCCTTCCCAAGTGCCCTTAGCAGTCGGAAGGAGCAAGCTGAAGCACTGCTGCTTGTGCTGCTCCTTGGTTCCCTTGCAGCCCGCTCTGAAAGCATTGGCGGTCACTTCTAGGCGCCGAGTTGCACACACACAGCACCACGCTAAGTGCCGCGGAGAAGGGAAATCCAGAGTGCAGCGAGGAGCTGGACGTGGCTTACGTGCAGTAAGGAGAAGGTGAACCTAAGCACAGCCTCTTCAATCTGGCCGCCTCTGCTCTGGTAGCAACTTTTGCAAGACGGCAAAGGGAGACGCGAGTATGTAGAACGGAGGGCAGCGAGACGCCGTGTGTTATGCGCCCTTTCAGGGCTGCTGACAAGGGGCTACTTTAAGAACGCCTTCTTCGTCCTCGCGTCCTTCTCGCTTCGCTCTAGCTGCAAGGAGTACAGCACAGCGAAGGAGTGAGGACGGGCACTGCCCCAGCTTTTGCCCTGGCGTGCAACGGCTGTGTGCTGCTTTTCCAAGCAGCAAGAGCACTGAGAAGTGAAAGCGATTGTGAAGGAGCTCTTTGGCTGCTCGTGTGCTCTTCGCTGCACTGCGCTGCTCGCAAGCGGCTTCGTTCTTCGGCGTCTGCCGTCCGGAGAGAGCTGAACTCCAGCGGTCAGTTTCAGCTCTGCCCAACAGCGTGCTCTCAGTTCTGCGGACAAGCACGCCCTGTTGCCTTGGCTCCGAGTGCAAAGTCCTTAGCGAGCACTCACTCAGTGCAATGCACGCAGAAAGACGCTCTCGCTCGTCTTTCAAGGAGCGATTCCTAACAGCAGAAGCAGCAGAGGCACAAACTGGATGACGAGAAGGGACAATGTAGAACACGTCTCTGTCCTGGCACATTGTCGTGTGCGATACGTCCCTCCGGGTCTTCGGTCCTTGCGAAGCTCTATGTACTGCGAGCGCAGCTACTTGAAGCTGAGACGGACCGCGGAGCTAGCAGCGAATTCGGAGAGCGCTAAGCACGAAGTCAAGAAGCGAGACGTGTCCCTGCAACGCGGTGCTAAGAGCAGCTTCCTCGCGGCGGGGGCGAGCTCCGGCCACAAGACAGTCTCGTCCTAGCAACGGATCTCTGTGAAGGGCGTAGGCGAAAAGCTTTCGATTTCCATTCGAACTGCGAGAAAGGCAGACTGTTACACGGAGCTCTGAGAACAAAGGTGCACGCCCTAGGCGGGCTTGGGCAGAAGCAGCGTTCTCGAGCTCTTGGCTGCCCGCACACTGCTGGGTATGTGGCGCCCCTGCGGCGGCTTCTGGCCGCCGACAAGTGAAAGCGGAGCAAGGCGTGGGCGAGGGCGAGGGCGGTGAACGAAGCGGCTATGTGCCGTGCTTGTGTGCACCACGTTAGAGGCTACTAGGAGAGGAAGGTGGTTGACTCTCGCTTGCCTTCCCAAGTGCCCTTAGCAGTCGGAAGGAGCAAGCTGAAGCACTGCTGCTTGTGCTGCTCCTTGGTTCCCTTGCAGCCCGCTCTGAAAGCATTGGCGGTCACTTCTAGGCGCCGAGTTGCACACACACAGCACCACGCTAAGTGCCGCGGAGAAGGGAAATCCAGAGTGCAGCGAGGAGCTTGACGTGGCTTACGTGCAGTAAGGAGAAGGTGAACCTAAGCACAGCCTCTTCAATCTGGCCGCCTCTGCTCTGGTAGCAACTTTTGCAAGACGGCAAAGGGAGACGCGAGTATGTAGAACGGAGGGCAGCGAGACGCCGTGTGTTATGCGCCCTTTCAGGGCTGCTGACAAGGGGCTACTTTAAGAACGCCTTCTTCGTCCTCGCGTCCTTCTCGCTTCGCTCTAGCTGCAAGGAGTACAGCACAGCGAAGGAGTGAGGACGGGCACTGCCCCAGCTTTTGCCCTGGCGTGCAACGGCTGTGTGCTGCTTTTCCAAGCAGCAAGAGCACTGAGAAGTGAAAGCGATTGTGAAGGAGCTCTTTGGCTGCTCGTGTGCTCTTCGCTGCACTGCGCCGCTGGCAAGCGGCTTCGTTCTTCGGCGTCTGCCGTCCGGAGAGAGCTGAACTGCAGCGGTCAGTTTCAGCTCTGCCCAACAGCGTGCTCTCAGTTCTGCGGACAAGCACGCCCTGTTGCCTTGGCTCCGAGTGCAAAGTCCTTAGCGAGCACTCACTCAGTGCAATGCACGCAGAAAGACGCTCTCGCTCGTCTTTCAAGGAGCGATTCCTAACAGCAGAAGCAGCAGAGGCACAAACTGGATGACGAGAAGGGACAATGTAGAACACGTCTCTGTCCTGGCACATTGTCGTGTGCGATACGTCCCTCCGGGTCTTCGGTCCTTGCGAAGCTCTATGTACTGCGAGCGCAGCTACTTGAAGCTGAGACGGACCGCGGAGCTAGCAGCGAATTCGGAGAGCGCTAAGCACGAAGTCAAGAAGCGAGACGTGTCCCTGCAACGCGGTGCTAAGAGCAGCTTCCTCGCGGCGGGGGCGAGCTCCGGCCACAAGACAGTCTCGTCCTAGCAACGGATCTCTGTGAAGGGCGTAGGCGAAAAGCTTTCGATTTCCATTCGAACTGCGAGAAAGGCAGACTGTTACACGGAGCTCTGAGAACAAAGGTGCACGCCCTAGGCGGGCTTGGGCAGAAGCAGCGTTCTCGAGCTCTTGGCTGCCCGCACACTGCTGAGTATGTGGCGCCCCTGCGGCGGCTTCTGGCCGCCGGCAAGTGAAAGCGGAGCAAGGCGTGGGCGAGGGCGAGGGCGGTGAACGAAGCGGCTATGTGCCGTGCTTGTGTGCACCACGTTAGAGGCTACTAGGAGAGGAAGGTGGTTGACTCTCGCTTGCCTTCCCAAGTGCCCTTAGCAGTCGGAAGGAGCAAGCTGAAGCACTGCTGCTTGTGCTGCTCCTTGGTTCCCTTGCAGCCCGCTCTGAAAGCATTGGCGGTCACTTCTAGGCGCCGAGTTGCACACACACAGCACCACGCTAAGTGCCGCGGAGAAGGGAAATCCAGAGTGCAGCGAGGAGCTTGACGTGGCTTACGTGCAGTAAGGAGAAGGTGAACCTAAGCACAGCCTCTTCAATCTGGCCGCCTCTGCTCTGGTAGCAACTTTTGCAAGACGGCAAAGGGAGACGCGAGTATGTAGAACGGAGGGCAGCGAGACGCCGTGTGTTATGCGCCCTTTCAGGGCTGCTGACAAGGGGCTACTTTAAGAACGCCTTCTTCGTCCTCGCGTCCTTCTCGCTTCGCTCTAGCTGCAAGGAGTACAGCACAGCGAAGGAGTGAGGACGGGCACTGCCCCAGCTTTTGCCCTGGCGTGCAACGGCTGTGTGCTGCTTTTCCAAGCAGCAAGAGCACTGAGAAGTGAAAGCGATTGTGAAGGAGCTCTTTGGCTGCTCGTGTGCTCTTCGCTGCACTGCGCCGCTCGCAAGCGGCTTCGTTCTTCGGCGTCTGCCGTCCGGAGAGAGCTGAACTGCAGCGGTCAGTTTCAGCTCTGCCCAACAGCGTGCTCTCAGTTCTGCGGACAAGCACGCCCTGTTGCCTTGGCTCCGAGTGCAAAGTCCTTAGCGAGCACTCACTCAGTGCAATGCACCCAGAAAGACGCTCTCGCTCGTCTTTCAAGGAGCGATTCCTAACAGCAGAAGCAGCAGAGGCACAAACTGGATGACGAGAAGGGACAATGTAGAACACGTCTCTGTCCTGGCACATTGTCGTGTGCGATACGTCCCTCCGGGTCTTCGGTCCTTGCGAAGCTCTATGTACTGCGAGCGCAGCTACTTGAAGCTGAGACGGACCGCGGAGCTAGCAGCGAATTCGGAGAGCGCTAAGCACGAAGTCAAGAAGCGAGACGTGTCCCTGCAACGCGGTGCTAAGAGCAGCTTCCTCGCGGCGGGGGCGAGCTCCGGCCACAAGACAGTCTCGTCCTAGCAACGGATCTCTGTGAAGGGCGTAGGCGAAAAGCTTTCGATTTCCATTCGAACTGCGAGAAAGGCAGACTGTTACACGGAGCTCTGAGAACAAAGGTGCACGCCCTAGGCGGGCTTGGGCAGAAGCAGCGTTCTCGAGCTCTTGGCTGCCCGCACACTGCTGGGTATGTGGCGCCCCTGCGGCGGCTTCTGGCCGCCGACAAGTGAAAGCGGAGCAAGGCGTGGGCGAGGGCGAGGGCGGTGAACGAAGCGGCTATGTGCCGTGCTTGTGTGCACCACGTTAGAGGCTACTAGGAGAGGAAGGTGGTTGACTCTCGCTTGCCTTCCCAAGTGCCCTTAGCAGTCGGAAGGAGCAAGCTGAAGCACTGCTGCTTGTGCTGCTCCTTGGTTCCCTTGCAGCCCGCTCTGAAAGCATTGGCGGTCACTTCTAGGCGCCGAGTTGCACACACACAGCACCACGCTAAGTGCCGCGGAGAAGGGAAATCCAGAGTGCAGCGAGGAGCTTGACGTGGCTTACGTGCAGTAAGGAGAAGGTGAACCTAAGCACTGCCTCTTCAATCTGGCCGCCTCTGCTCTGGTAGCAACTTTTGCAAGACGGCAAAGGGAGACGCGAGTATGTAGAACGGAGGGCAGCGAGACGCCGTGTGTTATGCGCCCTTTCAGGGCTGCTGACAAGGGGCTACTTTAAGAACGCCTTCTTCGTCCTCGCGTCCTTCTCGCTTCGCTCTAGCTGCAAGGAGTACAGCACAGCGAAGGAGTGAGGACGGGCACTGCCCCAGCTTTTGCCCTGGCGTGCAACGGCTGTGTGCTGCTTTTCCAAGCAGCAAGAGCACTGAGAAGTGAAAGCGATTGTGAAGGAGCTCTTTGGCTGCTCGTGTGCTCTTCGCTGCACTGCGCCGCTCGCAAGCGGCTTCGTTCTTCGGCGTCTGCCGTCCGGAGAGAGCTGAACTGCAGCGGTCAGTTTCAGCTCTGCCCAACAGCGTGCTCTCAGTTCTGCGGACAAGCACGCCCTGTTGCCTTGGCTCCGAGTGCAAAGTCCTTAGCGAGCACTCACTCAGTGCAATGCACCCAGAAAGACGCTCTCGCTCGTCTTTCAAGGAGCGATTCCTAACAGCAGAAGCAGCAGAGGCACAAACTGGATGACGAGAAGGGACAATGTAGAACACGTCTCTGTCCTGGCACATTGTCGTGTGCGATACGTCCCTCCGGGTCTTCGGTCCTTGCGAAGCTCTATGTACTGCGAGCGCAGCTACTTGAAGCTGAGACGGACCGCGGAGCTAGCAGCGAATTCGGAGAGCGCTAAGCACGAAGTCAAGAAGCGAGACGTGTCCCTGCAACGCGGTGCTAAGAGCAGCTTCCTCGCGGCGGGGGCGAGCTCCGGCCACAAGACAGTCTCGTCCTAGCAACGGATCTCTGTGAAGGGCGTAGGCGAAAAGCTTTCGATTTCCATTCGAACTGCAAGAAAGGCAGACTGTTACACGGAGCTCTGAGAACAAAGGTGCACGCCCTAGGCGGGCTTGGGCAGAAGCAGCGTTCTCGAGCGCTTGGCTGCCGGCACACTGCTGGGTATGTGGCGCCCCTGCGGCGGCTTCTGGCCGCCGGCAAGTGAAAGCGGAGCCAGGCGTGGGCGAGGGCGGTGAACGAAGCGGCTATGTGCCGTGCTTGTGTGCACCACGTTAGAGGCTACTAGGAGAGGAAGGTGGTTGACTCTCGCTTGCCTTCCCAAGTGCCCTTAGCAGTCGGAAGGAGCAAGCTGAAGCACTGCTGCTTGTGCTGCTCCTTGGTTCCCTTGCAGCCCGCTCTGAAAGCATTGGCGGTCACTTCTAGGCGCCGAGTTGCACACACACAGCACCACGCTAAGTGCCGCGGAGAAGGGAAATCCAGAGTGCAGCGAGGAGCTGGACGTGGCTTACGTGCAGTAAGGAGAAGGTGAACCTAAGCACAGCCTCTTCAATCTGGCCGCCTCTGCTCTGGTAGCAACTTTTGCAAGACGGCAAAGGGAGACGCGAGTATGTAGAACGGAGGGCAGCGAGACGCCGTGTGTTATGCGCCCTTTCAGGGCTGCTGACAAGGGGCTACTTTAAGAACGCCTTCTTCGTCCTCGCGTCCTTCTCGCTTCGCTCTAGCTGCAAGGAGTACAGCACAGCGAAGGAGTGAGGACGGGCACTGCCCCAGCTTTTGCCCTGGCGTGCAACGGCTGTGTGCTGCTTTTCCAAGCAGCAAGAGCACTGAGAAGTGAAAGCGATTGTGAAGGAGCTCTTTGGCTGCTCGTGTGCTCTTCGCTGCACTGCGCTGCTCGCAAGCGGCTTCGTTCTTCGGCGTCTGCCGTCCGGAGAGAGCTGAACTCCAGCGGTCAGTTTCAGCTCTGCCCAACAGCGTGCTCTCAGTTCTGCGGACAAGCACGCCCTGTTGCCTTGGCTCCGAGTGCAAAGTCCTTAGCGAGCACTCACTCAGTGCAATGCACGCAGAAAGACGCTCTCGCTCGTCTTTCAAGGAGCGATTCCTAACAGCAGAAGCAGCAGAGGCACAAACTGGATGACGAGAAGGGACAATGTAGAACACGTCTCTGTCCTGGCACATTGTCGTGTGCGATACGTCCCTCCGGGTCTTCGGTCCTTGCGAAGCTCTATGTACTGCGAGCGCAGCTACTTGAAGCTGAGACGGACCGCGGAGCTAGCAGCGAATTCGGAGAGCGCTAAGCACGAAGTCAAGAAGCGAGACGTGTCCCTGCAACGCGGTGCTAAGAGCAGCTTCCTCGCGGCGGGGGCGAGCTCCGGCCACAAGACAGTCTCGTCCTAGCAACGGATCTCTGTGAAGGGCGTAGGCGAAAAGCTTTCGATTTCCATTCGAACTGCGAGAAAGGCAGACTGTTACACGGAGCTCTGAGAACAAAGGTGCACGCCCTAGGCGGGCTTGGGCAGAAGCAGCGTTCTCGAGCTCTTGGCTGCCCGCACACTGCTGGGTATGTGGCGCCCCTGCGGCGGCTTCTGGCCGCCGACAAGTGAAAGCGGAGCAAGGCGTGGGCGAGGGCGAGGGCGGTGAACGAAGCGGCTATGTGCCGTGCTTGTGTGCACCACGTTAGAGGCTACTAGGAGAGGAAGGTGGTTGACTCTCGCTTGCCTTCCCAAGTGCCCTTAGCAGTCGGAAGGAGCAAGCTGAAGCACTGCTGCTTGTGCTGCTCCTTGGTTCCCTTGCAGCCCGCTCTGAAAGCATTGGCGGTCACTTCTAGGCGCCGAGTTGCACACACACAGCACCACGCTAAGTGCCGCGGAGAAGGGAAATCCAGAGTGCAGCGAGGAGCTGGACGTGGCTTACGTGCAGTAAGGAGAAGGTGAACCTAAGCACAGCCTCTTCAATCTGGCCGCCTCTGCTCTGGTAGCAACTTTTGCAAGACGGCAAAGGGAGACGCGAGTATGTAGAACGGAGGGCAGCGAGACGCCGTGTGTTATGCGCCCTTTCAGGGCTGCTGACAAGGGGCTACTTTAAGAACTCCTTCTTCGTCCTCGCGTCCTTCTCGCTTCGCTCTAGCTGCAAGGAGTACAGCACAGCGAAGGAGTGAGGACGGGCACTGCCCCAGCTTTTGCCCTGGCGTGCAACGGCTGTGTGCTGCTTTTCCAAGCAGCAAGAGCACTGAGAAGTGAAAGCGATTGTGAAGGAGCTCTTTGGCTGCTCGTGTGCTCTTCGCTGCACTGCGCCGCTCGCAAGCGGCTTCGTTCTTCGGCGTCTGCCGTCCGGAGAGAGCTGAACTGCAGCGGTCAGTTTCAGCTCTGCCCAACAGCGTGCTCTCAGTTCTGCGGACAAGCACGCCCTGTTGCCTTGGCTCCGAGTGCAAAGTCCTTAGCGAGCACTCACTCAGTGCAATGCACCCAGAAAGACGCTCTCGCTCGTCTTTCAAGGAGCGATTCCTAACAGCAGAAGCAGCAGAGGCACAAACTGGATGACGAGAAGGGACAATGTAGAACACGTCTCTGTCCTGGCACATTGTCGTGTGCGATACGTCCCTCCGGGTCTTCGGTCCTTGCGAAGCTCTATGTACTGCGAGCGCAGCTACTTGAAGCTGAGACGGACCGCGGAGCTAGCAGCGAATTCGGAGAGCGCTAAGCACGAAGTCAAGAAGCGAGACGTGTCCCTGCAACGCGGTGCTAAGAGCAGCTTCCTCGCGGCGGGGGCGAGCTCCGGCCACAAGACAGTCTCGTCCTAGCAACGGATCTCTGTGAAGGGCGTAGGCGAAAAGCTTTCGATTTCCATTCGAACTGCGAGAAAGGCAGACTGTTACACGGAGCTCTGAGAACAAAGGTGCACGCCCTAGGCGGGCTTGGGCAGAAGCAGCGTTCTCGAGCTCTTGGCTGCCCGCACACTGCTGGGTATGTGGCGCCCCTGCGGCGGCTTCTGGCCGCCGACAAGTGAAAGCGGAGCAAGGCGTGGGCGAGGGCGAGGGCGGTGAACGAAGCGGCTATGTGCCGTGCTTGTGTGCACCACGTTAGAGGCTACTAGGAGAGGAAGGTGGTTGACTCTCGCTTGCCTTCCCAAGTGCCCTTAGCAGTCGGAAGGAGCAAGCTGAAGCACTGCTGCTTGTGCTGCTCCTTGGTTCCCTTGCAGCCCGCTCTGAAAGCATTGGCGGTCACTTCTAGGCGCCGAGTTGCACACACACAGCACCACGCTAAGTGCCGCGGAGAAGGGAAATCCAGAGTGCAGCGAGGAGCTTGACGTGGCTTACGTGCAGTAAGGAGAAGGTGAACCTAAGCACTGCCTCTTCAATCTGGCCGCCTCTGCTCTGGTAGCAACTTTTGCAAGACGGCAAAGGGAGACGCGAGTATGTAGAACGGAGGGCAGCGAGACGCCGTGTGTTATGCGCCCTTTCAGGGCTGCTGACAAGGGGCTACTTTAAGAACGCCTTCTTCGTCCTCGCGTCCTTCTCGCTTCGCTCTAGCTGCAAGGAGTACAGCACAGCGAAGGAGTGAGGACGGGCACTGCCCCAGCTTTTGCCCTGGCGTGCAACGGCTGTGTGCTGCTTTTCCAAGCAGCAAGAGCACTGAGAAGTGAAAGCGATTGTGAAGGAGCTCTTTGGCTGCTCGTGTGCTCTTCGCTGCACTGCGCCGCTGGCAAGCGGCTTCGTTCTTCGGCGTCTGCCGTCCGGAGAGAGCTGAACTGCAGCGGTCAGTTTCAGCTCTGCCCAACAGCGTGCTCTCAGTTCTGCGGACAAGCACGCCCTGTTGCCTTGGCTCCGAGTGCAAAGTCCTTAGCGAGCACTCACTCAGTGCAATGCACCCAGAAAGACGCTCTCGCTCGTCTTTCAAGGAGCGATTCCTAACAGCAGAAGCAGCAGAGGCACAAACTGGATGACGAGAAGGGACAATGTAGAACACGTCTCTGTCCTGGCACATTGTCGTGTGCGATACGTCCCTCCGGGTCTTCGGTCCTTGCGAAGCTCTATGTACTGCGAGCGCAGCTACTTGAAGCTGAGACGGACCGCGGAGCTAGCAGCGAATTCGGAGAGCGCTAAGCACGAAGTCAAGAAGCGAGACGTGTCCCTGCAACGCGGTGCTAAGAGCAGCTTCCTCGCGGCGGGGGCGAGCTCCGGCCACAAGACAGTCTCGTCCTAGCAACGGATCTCTGTGAAGGGCGTAGGCGAAAAGCTTTCGATTTCCATTCGAACTGCGAGAAAGGCAGACTGTTACACGGAGCTCTGAGAACAAAGGTGCACGCCCTAGGCGGGCTTGGGCAGAAGCAGCGTTCTCGAGCTCTTGGCTGCCCGCACACTGCTGGGTATGTGGCGCCCCTGCGGCGGCTTCTGGCCGCCGACAAGTGAAAGCGGAGCAAGGCGTGGGCGAGGGCGAGGGCGGTGAACGAAGCGGCTATGTGCCGTGCTTGTGTGCACCACGTTAGAGGCTACTAGGAGAGGAAGGTGGTTGACTCTCGCTTGCCTTCCCAAGTGCCCTTAGCAGTCGGAAGGAGCAAGCTGAAGCACTGCTGCTTGTGCTGCTCCTTGGTTCCCTTGCAGCCCGCTCTGAAAGCATTGGCGGTCACTTCTAGGCGCCGAGTTGCACACACACAGCACCACGCTAAGTGCCGCGGAGAAGGGAAATCCAGAGTGCAGCGAGGAGCTGGACGTGGCTTACGTGCAGTAAGGAGAAGGTGAACCTAAGCACAGCCTCTTCAATCGGGCCGCCTCTGCTCTGGTAGCAACTTTTGCAAGACGGCAAAGGGAGACGCGAGTATGTAGAACGGAGGGCAGCGAGACGCCGTGTGTTATGCGCCCTTTCAGGGCTGCTGACAAGGGGCTACTTTAAGAACGCCTTCTTCGTCCTCGCGTCCTTCTCGCTTCGCTCTAGCTGCAAGGAGTACAGCACAGCGAAGGAGTGAGGACGGGCACTGCCCCAGCTTTTGCCCTGGCGTGCAACGGCTGTGTGCTGCTTTTCCAAGCAGCAAGAGCACTGAGAAGTGAAAGCGATTGTGAAGGAGCTCTTTGGCTGCTCGTGTGCTCTTCGCTGCACTGCGCCGCTCGCAAGCGGCTTCGTTCTTCGGCGTCTGCCGTCCGGAGAGAGCTGAACTGCAGCGGTCAGTTTCAGCTCTGCCCAACAGCGTGCTCTCAGTTCTGCGGACAAGCACGCCCTGTTGCCTTGGCTCCGAGTGCAAAGTCCCTAGCGAGCACTCACTCAGTGCAATGCACCCAGAAAGACGCTCTCGCTCGTCTTTCAAGGAGCGATTCCTAACAGCAGAAGCAGCAGAGGCACAAACTGGATGACGAGAAGGGACAATGTAGAACACGTCTCTGTCCTGGCACATTGTCGTGTGCGATACGTCCCTCCGGGTCTTCGGTCCTTGCGAAGCTCTATGTACTGCGAGCGCAGCTACTTGCAGCTGAGACGGACCGCGGAGCTAGCAGCGAATTCGGAGAGCGCTAAGCGCGAAGTCAAGAAGCGAGACGTGTCCCTGCAACGCGGTGCTAAGAGCAGCTTCCTCGCGGCGGGGGCGAGCTCCGGCCACAAGACATTCTCGTCCTAGCAACGGATCTCTGTGAAGGGCGTAGGCGAAAAGCTTTCGATTTCCATTCGAACTGCGAGAAAGGCAGACTGTTACACGGAGCTCTGAGAACAAAGGTGCACGCCCTAGGCGGGCTTGGGCAGAAGCAGCGTTCTCGAGCTCTTGGCTGCCCGCACACTGCTGGGTATGTGGCGCCCCTGCGGCGGCTTCTGGCCGCCGACAAGTGAAAGCGGAGCAAGGCGTGGGCGAGGGCGAGGGCGGTGAACGAAGCGGCTATGTGCCGTGCTTGTGTGCACCACGTTAGAGGCTACTAGGAGAGGAAGGTGGTTGACTCTCGCTTGCCTTCCCAAGTGCCCTTAGCAGTCGGAAGGAGCAAGCTGAAGCACTGCTGCTTGTGCTGCTCCTTGGTTCCCTTGCAGCCCGCTCTGAAAGCATTGGCGGTCACTTCTAGGCGCCGAGTTGCACACACACAGCACCACGCTAAGTGCCGCGGAGAAGGGAAATCCAGAGTGCAGCGAGGAGCTGGACGTGGCTTACGTGCAGTAAGGAGAAGGTGAACCTAAGCACAGCCTCTTCAATCTGGCCGCCTCTGCTCTGGTAGCAACTTTTGCAAGACGGCAAAGGGAGACGCGAGTATGTAGAACGGAGGGCAGCGAGACGCCGTGTGTTATGCGCCCTTTCAGGGCTGCTGACAAGGGGCTACTTTAAGAACGCCTTCTTCGTCCTCGCGTCCTTCTCGCTTCGCTCTAGCTGCAAGGAGTACAGCACAGCGAAGGAGTGAGGACGGGCACTGCCCCAGCTTTTGCCTTGGCGTGCAACGGCTGTGTGCTGCTTTTCCAAGCAGCAAGAGCACTGAGAAGTGAAAGCGATTGTGAAGGAGCTCTTTGGCTGCTCGTGTGCTCTTCGCTGCACTGCGCCGCTCGCAAGCGGCTTCGTTCTTCGGCGTCTGCCGTCCGGAGAGAGCTGAACTGCAGCGGTCAGTTTCAGCTCTGCCCAACAGCGTGCTCTCAGTTCTGCGGACAAGCACGCCCTGTTGCCTTGGCTCCGAGTGCAAAGTCCTTAGCGAGCACTCACTCAGTGCAATGCACCCAGAAAGACGCTCTCGCTCGTCTTTCAAGGAGCGATTCCTAACAGCAGAAGCAGCAGAGGCACAAACTGGATGACGAGAAGGGACAATGTAGAACACGTCTCTGTCCTGGCACATTGTCGTGTGCGATACGTCCCTCCGGGTCTTCGGTCCTTGCGAAGCTCTATGTACTGCGAGCGCTGCTACTTGAAGCTGAGAAGGACCGCGGAGCTAGCGGCGAATTCGGAGAGCGCTAAGCACGAAGTCAAGAAGTGAGACGTGTCCCTGCAACGCGGTGCTAAGAGCAGCTTCCTCGCGGCGGGGGCGAGCTCCGGCCACGAGACATTCTCGTCCTAGCAACGGATCTCTGTGAAGGGCGTAGGCGAAAAGCTTTCGATTTCCATTCGAACTGCGAGAAAGGCAGACTGTTACACGGAGCTCTGAGAACAAAGGTGCACGCCCTAGGCGGGCTTGGGCAGAAGCAGCGTTCTCGAGCGCTTGGCTGCCGGCACACTGCTGGGTATGTGGCGCCCCTGCGGCGGCTTCTGGCCGCCGGCAAGTGAAAGCGGAGCCAGGCGTGGGCGAGGGCGGTGAACGAAGCGGCTATGTGCCGTGCTTGTGTGCACCACGTTAGAGGCTACTAGGAGAGGAAGGTGGTTGACTCTCGCTTGCCTTCCCAAGTGCCCTTAGCAGTCGGAAGGAGCAAGCTGAAGCACTGCTGCTTGTGCTGCTCCTTGGTTCCCTTGCAGCCCGCTCTGAAAGCATTGGCGGTCACTTCTAGGCGCCGAGTTGCACACACACAGCACCACGCTAAGTGCCGCGGAGAAGGGAAATCCAGAGTGCAGCGAGGAGCTGGACGTGGCTTACGTGCAGTAAGGAGAAGGTGAACCTAAGCACAGCCTCTTCAATCTGGCCGCCTCTGCTCTGGTAGCAACTTTTGCAAGACGGCAAAGGGAGACGCGAGTATGTAGAACGGAGGGCAGCGAGACGCCGTGTGTTATGCGCCCTTTCAGGGCTGCTGACAAGGGGCTACTTTAAGAACGCCTTCTTCGTCCTCGCGTCCTTCTCGCTTCGCTCTAGCTGCAAGGAGTACAGCACAGCGAAGGAGTGAGGACGGGCACTGCCCCAGCTTTTGCCCTGGCGTGCAACGGCTGTGTGCTGCTTTTCCAAGCAGCAAGAGCACTGAGAAGTGAAAGCGATTGTGAAGGAGCTCTTTGGCTGCTCGTGTGCTCTTCGCTGCACTGCGCTGCTCGCAAGCGGCTTCGTTCTTCGGCGTCTGCCGTCCGGAGAGAGCTGAACTCCAGCGGTCAGTTTCAGCTCTGCCCAACAGCGTGCTCTCAGTTCTGCGGACAAGCACGCCCTGTTGCCTTGGCTCCGAGTGCAAAGTCCTTAGCGAGCACTCACTCAGTGCAATGCACGCAGAAAGACGCTCTCGCTCGTCTTTCAAGGAGCGATTCCTAACAGCACAAGCAGCAGAGGCACAAACTGCATGACGAGAAGGGACAATGTAGAACACGTCTCTGTCCTGGCACATTGTCGTGTGCGATACGTCCCTCCGGGTCTTCGGTCCTTGCGAAGCTCTATGTACTGCGAGCGCAGCTACTTGAAGCTGAGACGGACCGCGGAGCTAGCAGCGAATTCGGAGAGCGCTAAGCACGAAGTCAAGAAGCGAGACGTGTCCCTGCAACGCGGTGCTAAGAGCAGCTTCCTCGCGGCGGGGGCGAGCTCCGGCCACAAGACAGTCTCGTCCTAGCAACGGATCTCTGTGAAGGGCGTAGGCGAAAAGCTTTCGATTTCCATTCGAACTGCGAGAAAGGCAGACTGTTACACGACGGATCTCTGTGAAGGGCGTAGGCGAAAAGCTTTCGATTTCCATTCGAACTGCGAGAAAGGCAGACTGTTACACGGAGCTCTGAGAACAAAGGTGCACGCCCTAGGCGGGCTTGGGCAGAAGCAGCGTTCTCGAGCTCTTGGCTGCCCGCACACTGCTGAGTATGTGGCGCCCCTGCGGCGGCTTCTGGCCGCCGGCAAGTGAAAGCGGAGCAAGGCGTGGGCGAGGGCGAGGGCGGTGAACGAAGCGGCTATGTGCCGTGCTTGTGTGCACCACGTTAGAGGCTACTAGGAGAGGAAGGTGGTTGACTCTCGCTTGCCTTCCCAAGTGCCCTTAGCAGTCGGAAGGAGCAAGCTGAAGCACTGCTGCTTGTGCTGCTCCTTGGTTCCCTTGCAGCCCGCTCTGAAAGCATTGGCGGTCACTTCTAGGCGCCGAGTTGCACACACACAGCACCACGCTAAGTGCCGCGGAGAAGGGAAATCCAGAGTGCAGCGAGGAGCTTGACGTGGCTTACGTGCAGTAAGGAGAAGGTGAACCTAAGCACAGCCTCTTCAATCTGGCCGCCTCTGCTCTGGTAGCAACTTTTGCAAGACGGCAAAGGGAGACGCGAGTATGTAGAACGGAGGGCAGCGAGACGCCGTGTGTTATGCGCCCTTTCAGGGCTGCTGACAAGGGGCTACTTTAAGAACGCCTTCTTCGTCCTCGCGTCCTTCTCGCTTCGCTCTAGCTGCAAGGAGTACAGCACAGCGAAGGAGTGAGGACGGGCACTGCCCCAGCTTTTGCCCTGGCGTGCAACGGCTGTGTGCTGCTTTTCCAAGCAGCAAGAGCACTGAGAAGTGAAAGCGATTGTGAAGGAGCTCTTTGGCTGCTCGTGTGCTCTTCGCTGCACTGCGCCGCTGGCAAGCGGCTTCGTTCTTCGGCGTCTGCCGTCCGGAGAGAGCTGAACTGCAGCGGTCAGTTTCAGCTCTGCCCAACAGCGTGCTCTCAGTTCTGCGGACAAGCACGCCCTGTTGCCTTGGCTCCGAGTGCAAAGTCCTTAGCGAGCACTCACTCAGTGCAATGCACCCAGAAAGACGCTCTCGCTCGTCTTTCAAGGAGCGATTCCTAACAGCAGAAGCAGCAGAGGCACAAACTGGATGACGAGAAGGGACAATGTAGAACACGTCTCTGTCCTGGCACATTGTCGTGTGCGATACGTCCCTCCGGGTCTTCGGTCCTTGCGAAGCTCTATGTACTGCGAGCGCAGCTACTTGAAGCTGAGACGGACCGCGGAGCTAGCAGCGAATTCGGAGAGCGCTAAGCACGAAGTCAAGAAGCGAGACGTGTCCCTGCAACGCGGTGCTAAGAGCAGCTTCCTCGCGGCGGGGGCGAGCTCCGGCCACAAGACAGTCTCGTCCTAGCAACGGATCTCTGTGAAGGGCGTAGGCGAAAAGCTTTCGATTTCCATTCGAACTGCGAGAAAGGCAGACTGTTACACGGAGCTCTGAGAACAAAGGTGCACGCCCTAGGCGGGCTTGGGCAGAAGCAGCGTTCTCGAGCTCTTGGCTGCCCGCACACTGCTGGGTATGTGGCGCCCCTGCGGCGGCTTCTGGCCGCCGACAAGTGAAAGCGGAGCAAGGCGTGGGCGAGGGCGAGGGCGGTGAACGAAGCGGCTATGTGCCGTGCTTGTGTGCACCACGTTAGAGGCTACTAGGAGAGGAAGGTGGTTGACTCTCGCTTGCCTTCCCAAGTGCCCTTAGCAGTCGGAAGGAGCAAGCTGAAGCACTGCTGCTTGTGCTGCTCCTTGGTTCCCTTGCAGCCCGCTCTGAAAGCATTGGCGGTCACTTCTAGGCGCCGAGTTGCACACACACAGCACCACGCTAAGTGCCGCGGAGAAGGGAAATCCAGAGTGCAGCGAGGAGCTTGACGTGGCTTACGTGCAGTAAGGAGAAGGTGAACCTAAGCACTGCCTCTTCAATCTGGCCGCCTCTGCTCTGGTAGCAACTTTTGCAAGACGGCAAAGGGAGACGCGAGTATGTAGAACGGAGGGCAGCGAGACGCCGTGTGTTATGCGCCCTTTCAGGGCTGCTGACAAGGGGCTACTTTAAGAACGCCTTCTTCGTCCTCGCGTCCTTCTCGCTTCGCTCTAGCTGCAAGGAGTACAGCACAGCGAAGGAGTGAGGACGGGCACTGCCCCAGCTTTTGCCCTGGCGTGCAACGGCTGTGTGCTGCTTTTCCAAGCAGCAAGAGCACTGAGAAGTGAAAGCGATTGTGAAGGAGCTCTTTGGCTGCTCGTGTGCTCTTCGCTGCACTGCGCCGCTCGCAAGCGGCTTCGTTCTTCGGCGTCTGCCGTCCGGAGAGAGCTGAACTCCAGCGGTCAGTTTCAGCTCTGCCCAACAGCGTGCTCTCAGTTCTGCGGACAAGCACGCCCTGTTGCCTTGGCTCCGAGTGCAAAGTCCTTAGCGAGCACTCACTCAGTGCAATGCACCCAGAAAGACGCTCTCGCTCGTCTTTCAAGGAGCGATTCCTAACAGCAGAAGCAGCAGAGGCACAAACTGGATGACGAGAAGGGACAATGTAGAACACGTCTCTGTCCTGGCACATTGTCGTGTGCGATACGTCCCTCCGGGTCTTCGGTCCTTGCGAAGCTCTATGTACTGCGAGCGCAGCTACTTGAAGCTGAGACGGACCGCGGAGCTAGCAGCGAATTCGGAGAGCGCTAAGCACGAAGTCAAGAAGCGAGACGTGTCCCTGCAACGCGGTGCTAAGAGCAGCTTCCTCGCGGCGGGGGCGAGCTCCGGCCACAAGACATTCTCGTCCTAGCAACGGATCTCTGTGAAGGGCGTAGGCGAAAAGCTTTCGATTTCCATTCGAACTGCGAGAAAGGCAGACTGTTACACGGAGCTCTGAGAACAAAGGTGCACGCCCTAGGCGGGCTTGGGCAGAAGCAGCGTTCTCGAGCTCTTGGCTGCCCGCACACTGCTGGGTATGTGGCGCCCCTGCGGCGGCTTCTGGCCGCCGACAAGTGAAAGCGGAGCAAGGCGTGGGCGAGGGCGAGGGCGGTGAACGAAGCGGCTATGTGCCGTGCTTGTGTGCACCACGTTAGAGGCTACTAGGAGAGGAAGGTGGTTGACTCTCGCTTGCCTTCCCAAGTGCCCTTAGCAGTCGGAAGGAGCAAGCTGAAGCACTGCTGCTTGTGCTGCTCCTTGGTTCCCTTGCAGCCCGCTCTGAAAGCATTGGCGGTCACTTCTAGGCGCCGAGTTGCACACACACAGCACCACGCTAAGTGCCGCGGAGAAGGGAAATCCAGAGTGCAGCGAGGAGCTGGACGTGGCTTACGTGCAGTAAGGAGAAGGTGAACCTAAGCACAGCCTCTTCAATCGGGCCGCCTCTGCTCTGGTAGCAACTTTTGCAAGACGGCAAAGGGAGACGCGAGTATGTAGAACGGAGGGCAGCGAGACGCCGTGTGTTATGCGCCCTTTCAGGGCTGCTGACAAGGGGCTACTTTAAGAACGCCTTCTTCGTCCTCGCGTCCTTCTCGCTTCGCTCTAGCTGCAAGGAGTACAGCACAGCGAAGGAGTGAGGACGGGCACTGCCCCAGCTTTTGCCTTGGCGTGCAACGGCTGTGTGCTGCTTTTCCAAGCAGCAAGAGCACTGAGAAGTGAAAGCGATTGTGAAGGAGCTCTTTGGCTGCTCGTGTGCTCTTCGCTGCACTGCGCCGCTCGCAAGCGGCTTCGTTCTTCGGCGTCTGCCGTCCGGAGAGAGCTGAACTGCAGCGGTCAGTTTCAGCTCTGCCCAACAGCGTGCTCTCAGTTCTGCGGACAAGCACGCCCTGTTGCCTTGGCTCCGAGTGCAAAGTCCTTAGCGAGCACTCACTCAGTGCAATGCACCCAGAAAGACGCTCTCGCTCGTCTTTCAAGGAGCGATTCCTAACAGCAGAAGCAGCAGAGGCACAAACTGGATGACGAGAAGGGACAATGTAGAACACGTCTCTGTCCTGGCACATTGTCGTGTGCGATACGTCCCTCCGGGTCTTCGGTCCTTGCGAAGCTCTATGTACTGCGAGCGCTGCTACTTGAAGCTGAGAAGGACCGCGGAGCTAGCGGCGAATTCGGAGAGCGCTAAGCACGAAGTCAAGAAGTGAGACGTGTCCCTGCAACGCGGTGCTAAGAGCAGCTTCCTCGCGGCGGGGGCGAGCTCCGGCCACGAGACATTCTCGTCCTAGCAACGGATCTCTGTGAAGGGCGTAGGCGAAAAGCTTTCGATTTCCATTCGAACTGCGAGAAAGGCAGACTGTTACACGGAGCTCTGAGAACAAAGGTGCACGCCCTAGGCGGGCTTGGGCAGAAGCAGCGTTCTCGAGCGCTTGGCTGCCGGCACACTGCTGGGTATGTGGCGCCCCTGCGGCGGCTTCTGGCCGCCGGCAAGTGAAAGCGGAGCCAGGCGTGGGCGAGGGCGAGGGCGGTGAACGAAGCGGCTATGTGCCGTGCTTGTGTGCACCACGTTAGAGGCTACTAGGAGAGGAAGGTGGTTGACTCTCGCTTGCCTTCCCAAGTGCCCTTAGCAGTCGGAAGGAGCAAGCTGAAGCACTGCTGCTTGTGCTGCTCCTTGGTTCCCTTGCAGCCCGCTCTGAAAGCATTGGCGGTCACTTCTAGGCGCCGAGTTGCACACACACAGCACCACGCTAAGTGCCGCGGAGAAGGGAAATCCAGAGTGCAGCGAGGAGCTGGACGTGGCTTACGTGCAGTAAGGAGAAGGTGAACCTAAGCACAGCCTCTTCAATCTGGCCGCCTCTGCTCTGGTAGCAACTTTTGCAAGACGGCAAAGGGAGACGCGAGTATGTAGAACGGAGGGCAGCGAGACGCCGTGTGTTATGCGCCCTTTCAGGGCTGCTGACAAGGGGCTACTTTAAGAACGCCTTCTTCGTCCTCGCGTCCTTCTCGCTTCGCTCTAGCTGCAAGGAGTACAGCACAGCGAAGGAGTGAGGACGGGCACTGCCCCAGCTTTTGCCTTGGCGTGCAACGGCTGTGTGCTGCTTTTCCAAGCAGCAAGAGCACTGAGAAGTGAAAGCGATTGTGAAGGAGCTCTTTGGCTGCTCGTGTGCTCTTCGCTGCACTGCGCCGCTCGCAAGCGGCTTCGTTCTTCGGCGTCTGCCGTCCGGAGAGAGCTGAACTGCAGCGGTCAGTTTCAGCTCTGCCCAACAGCGTGCTCTCAGTTCTGCGGACAAGCACGCCCTGTTGCCTTGGCTCCGAGTGCAAAGTCCTTAGCGAGCACTCACTCAGTGCAATGCACCCAGAAAGACGCTCTCGCTCGTCTTTCAAGGAGCGATTCCTAACAGCAGAAGCAGCAGAGGCACAAACTGGATGACGAGAAGGGACAATGTAGAACACGTCTCTGTCCTGGCACATTGTCGTGTGCGATACGTCCCTCCGGGTCTTCGGTCCTTGCGAAGCTCTATGTACTGCGAGCGCTGCTACTTGAAGCTGAGAAGGACCGCGGAGCTAGCGGCGAATTCGGAGAGCGCTAAGCACGAAGTCAAGAAGTGAGACGTGTCCCTGCAACGCGGTGCTAAGAGCAGCTTCCTCGCGGCGGGGGCGAGCTCCGGCCACGAGACATTCTCGTCCTAGCAACGGATCTCTGTGAAGGGCGTAGGCGAAAAGCTTTCGATTTCCATTCGAACTGCGAGAAAGGCAGACTGTTACACGGAGCTCTGAGAACAAAGGTGCACGCCCTAGGCGGGCTTGGGCAGAAGCAGCGTTCTCGAGCGCTTGGCTGCCGGCACACTGCTGGGTATGTGGCGCCCCTGCGGCGGCTTCTGGCCGCCGGCAAGTGAAAGCGGAGCCAGGCGTGGGCGAGGGCGGTGAACGAAGCGGCTATGTGCCGTGCTTGTGTGCACCACGTTAGAGGCTACTAGGAGAGGAAGGTGGTTGACTCTCGCTTGCCTTCCCAAGTGCCCTTAGCAGTCGGAAGGAGCAAGCTGAAGCACTGCTGCTTGTGCTGCTCCTTGGTTCCCTTGCAGCCCGCTCTGAAAGCATTGGCGGTCACTTCTAGGCGCCGAGTTGCACACACACAGCACCACGCTAAGTGCCGCGGAGAAGGGAAATCCAGAGTGCAGCGAGGAGCTGGACGTGGCTTACGTGCAGTAAGGAGAAGGTGAACCTAAGCACAGCCTCTTCAATCTGGCCGCCTCTGCTCTGGTAGCAACTTTTGCAAGACGGCAAAGGGAGACGCGAGTATGTAGAACGGAGGGCAGCGAGACGCCGTGTGTTATGCGCCCTTTCAGGGCTGCTGACAAGGGGCTACTTTAAGAACGCCTTCTTCGTCCTCGCGTCCTTCTCGCTTCGCTCTAGCTGCAAGGAGTACAGCACAGCGAAGGAGTGAGGACGGGCACTGCCCCAGCTTTTGCCCTGGCGTGCAACGGCTGTGTGCTGCTTTTCCAAGCAGCAAGAGCACTGAGAAGTGAAAGCGATTGTGAAGGAGCTCTTTGGCTGCTCGTGTGCTCTTCGCTGCACTGCGCTGCTCGCAAGCGGCTTCGTTCTTCGGCGTCTGCCGTCCGGAGAGAGCTGAACTGCAGCGGTCAGTTTCAGCTCTGCCCAACAGCGTGCTCTCAGTTCTGCGGACAAGCACGCCCTGTTGCCTTGGCTCCGAGTGCAAAGTCCTTAGCGAGCACTCACTCAGTGCAATGCACGCAGAAAGACGCTCTCGCTCGTCTTTCAAGGAGCGATTCCTAACAGCACAAGCAGCAGAGGCACAAACTGCATGACGAGAAGGGACAATGTAGAACACGTCTCTGTCCTGGCACATTGTCGTGTGCGATACGTCCCTCCGGGTCTTCGGTCCTTGCGAAGCTCTATGTACTGCGAGCGCAGCTACTTGAAGCTGAGACGGACCGCGGAGCTAGCAGCGAATTCGGAGAGCGCTAAGCACGAAGTCAAGAAGCGAGACGTGTCCCTGCAACGCGGTGCTAAGAGCAGCTTCCTCGCGGCGGGGGCGAGCTCCGGCCACAAGACAGTCTCGTCCTAGCAACGGATCTCTGTGAAGGGCGTAGGCGAAAAGCTTTCGATTTCCATTCGAACTGCGAGAAAGGCAGACTGTTACACGACGGATCTCTGTGAAGGGCGTAGGCGAAAAGCTTTCGATTTCCATTCGAACTGCGAGAAAGGCAGACTGTTACACGGAGCTCTGAGAACAAAGGTGCACGCCCTAGGCGGGCTTGGGCAGAAGCAGCGTTCTCGAGCTCTTGGCTGCCCGCACACTGCTGAGTATGTGGCGCCCCTGCGGCGGCTTCTGGCCGCCGGCAAGTGAAAGCGGAGCAAGGCGTGGGCGAGGGCGAGGGCGGTGAACGAAGCGGCTATGTGCCGTGCTTGTGTGCACCACGTTAGAGGCTACTAGGAGAGGAAGGTGGTTGACTCTCGCTTGCCTTCCCAAGTGCCCTTAGCAGTCGGAAGGAGCAAGCTGAAGCACTGCTGCTTGTGCTGCTCCTTGGTTCCCTTGCAGCCCGCTCTGAAAGCATTGGCGGTCACTTCTAGGCGCCGAGTTGCACACACACAGCACCACGCTAAGTGCCGCGGAGAAGGGAAATCCAGAGTGCAGCGAGGAGCTTGACGTGGCTTACGTGCAGTAAGGAGAAGGTGAACCTAAGCACAGCCTCTTCAATCTGGCCGCCTCTGCTCTGGTAGCAACTTTTGCAAGACGGCAAAGGGAGACGCGAGTATGTAGAACGGAGGGCAGCGAGACGCCGTGTGTTATGCGCCCTTTCAGGGCTGCTGACAAGGGGCTACTTTAAGAACGCCTTCTTCGTCCTCGCGTCCTTCTCGCTTCGCTCTAGCTGCAAGGAGTACAGCACAGCGAAGGAGTGAGGACGGGCACTGCCCCAGCTTTTGCCCTGGCGTGCAACGGCTGTGTGCTGCTTTTCCAAGCAGCAAGAGCACTGAGAAGTGAAAGCGATTGTGAAGGAGCTCTTTGGCTGCTCGTGTGCTCTTCGCTGCACTGCGCCGCTCGCAAGCGGCTTCGTTCTTCGGCGTCTGCCGTCCGGAGAGAGCTGAACTGCAGCGGTCAGTTTCAGCTCTGCCCAACAGCGTGCTCTCAGTTCTGCGGACAAGCACGCCCTGTTGCCTTGGCTCCGAGTGCAAAGTCCTTAGCGAGCACTCACTCAGTGCAATGCACCCAGAAAGACGCTCTCGCTCGTCTTTCAAGGAGCGATTCCTAACAGCAGAAGCAGCAGAGGCACAAACTGGATGACGAGAAGGGACAATGTAGAACACGTCTCTGTCCTGGCACATTGTCGTGTGCGATACGTCCCTCCGGGTCTTCGGTCCTTGCGAAGCTCTATGTACTGCGAGCGCAGCTACTTGAAGCTGAGACGGACCGCGGAGCTAGCAGCGAATTCGGAGAGCGCTAAGCACGAAGTCAAGAAGCGAGACGTGTCCCTGCAACGCGGTGCTAAGAGCAGCTTCCTCGCGGCGGGGGCGAGCTCCGGCCACAAGACAGTCTCGTCCTAGCAACGGATCTCTGTGAAGGGCGTAGGCGAAAAGCTTTCGATTTCCATTCGAACTGCGAGAAAGGCAGACTGTTACACGGAGCTCTGAGAACAAAGGTGCACGCCCTAGGCGGGCTTGGGCAGAAGCAGCGTTCTCGAGCTCTTGGCTGCCCGCACACTGCTGGGTATGTGGCGCCCCTGCGGCGGCTTCTGGCCGCCGACAAGTGAAAGCGGAGCAAGGCGTGGGCGAGGGCGAGGGCGGTGAACGAAGCGGCTATGTGCCGTGCTTGTGTGCACCACGTTAGAGGCTACTAGGAGAGGAAGGTGGTTGACTCTCGCTTGCCTTCCCAAGTGCCCTTAGCAGTCGGAAGGAGCAAGCTGAAGCACTGCTGCTTGTGCTGCTCCTTGGTTCCCTTGCAGCCCGCTCTGAAAGCATTGGCGGTCACTTCTAGGCGCCGAGTTGCACACACACAGCACCACGCTAAGTGCCGCGGAGAAGGGAAATCCAGAGTGCAGCGAGGAGCTTGACGTGGCTTACGTGCAGTAAGGAGAAGGTGAACCTAAGCACTGCCTCTTCAATCTGGCCGCCTCTGCTCTGGTAGCAACTTTTGCAAGACGGCAAAGGGAGACGCGAGTATGTAGAACGGAGGGCAGCGAGACGCCGTGTGTTATGCGCCCTTTCAGGGCTGCTGACAAGGGGCTACTTTAAGAACGCCTTCTTCGTCCTCGCGTCCTTCTCGCTTCGCTCTAGCTGCAAGGAGTACAGCACAGCGAAGGAGTGAGGACGGGCACTGCCCCAGCTTTTGCCCTGGCGTGCAACGGCTGTGTGCTGCTTTTCCAAGCAGCAAGAGCACTGAGAAGTGAAAGCGATTGTGAAGGAGCTCTTTGGCTGCTCGTGTGCTCTTCGCTGCACTGCGCCGCTCGCAAGCGGCTTCGTTCTTCGGCGTCTGCCGTCCGGAGAGAGCTGAACTCCAGCGGTCAGTTTCAGCTCTGCCCAACAGCGTGCTCTCAGTTCTGCGGACAAGCACGCCCTGTTGCCTTGGCTCCGAGTGCAAAGTCCTTAGCGAGCACTCACTCAGTGCAATGCACCCAGAAAGACGCTCTCGCTCGTCTTTCAAGGAGCGATTCCTAACAGCAGAAGCAGCAGAGGCACAAACTGGATGACGAGAAGGGACAATGTAGAACACGTCTCTGTCCTGGCACATTGTCGTGTGCGATACGTCCCTCCGGGTCTTCGGTCCTTGCGAAGCTCTATGTACTGCGAGCGCAGCTACTTGAAGCTGAGACGGACCGCGGAGCTAGCAGCGAATTCGGAGAGCGCTAAGCACGAAGTCAAGAAGCGAGACGTGTCCCTGCAACGCGGTGCTAAGAGCAGCTTCCTCGCGGCGGGGGCGAGCTCCGGCCACAAGACATTCTCGTCCTAGCAACGGATCTCTGTGAAGGGCGTAGGCGAAAAGCTTTCGATTTCCATTCGAACTGCGAGAAAGGCAGACTGTTACACGGAGCTCTGAGAACAAAGGTGCACGCCCTAGGCGGGCTTGGGCAGAAGCAGCGTTCTCGAGCTCTTGGCTGCCCGCACACTGCTGGGTATGTGGCGCCCCTGCGGCGGCTTCTGGCCGCCGACAAGTGAAAGCGGAGCAAGGCGTGGGCGAGGGCGAGGGCGGTGAACGAAGCGGCTATGTGCCGTGCTTGTGTGCACCACGTTAGAGGCTACTAGGAGAGGAAGGTGGTTGACTCTCGCTTGCCTTCCCAAGTGCCCTTAGCAGTCGGAAGGAGCAAGCTGAAGCACTGCTGCTTGTGCTGCTCCTTGGTTCCCTTGCAGCCCGCTCTGAAAGCATTGGCGGTCACTTCTAGGCGCCGAGTTGCACACACACAGCACCACGCTAAGTGCCGCGGAGAAGGGAAATCCAGAGTGCAGCGAGGAGCTGGACGTGGCTTACGTGCAGTAAGGAGAAGGTGAACCTAAGCACAGCCTCTTCAATCGGGCCGCCTCTGCTCTGGTAGCAACTTTTGCAAGACGGCAAAGGGAGACGCGAGTATGTAGAACGGAGGGCAGCGAGACGCCGTGTGTTATGCGCCCTTTCAGGGCTGCTGACAAGGGGCTACTTTAAGAACGCCTTCTTCGTCCTCGCGTCCTTCTCGCTTCGCTCTAGCTGCAAGGAGTACAGCACAGCGAAGGAGTGAGGACGGGCACTGCCCCAGCTTTTGCCTTGGCGTGCAACGGCTGTGTGCTGCTTTTCCAAGCAGCAAGAGCACTGAGAAGTGAAAGCGATTGTGAAGGAGCTCTTTGGCTGCTCGTGTGCTCTTCGCTGCACTGCGCCGCTCGCAAGCGGCTTCGTTCTTCGGCGTCTGCCGTCCGGAGAGAGCTGAACTGCAGCGGTCAGTTTCAGCTCTGCCCAACAGCGTGCTCTCAGTTCTGCGGACAAGCACGCCCTGTTGCCTTGGCTCCGAGTGCAAAGTCCTTAGCGAGCACTCACTCAGTGCAATGCACCCAGAAAGACGCTCTCGCTCGTCTTTCAAGGAGCGATTCCTAACAGCAGAAGCAGCAGAGGCACAAACTGGATGACGAGAAGGGACAATGTAGAACACGTCTCTGTCCTGGCACATTGTCGTGTGCGATACGTCCCTCCGGGTCTTCGGTCCTTGCGAAGCTCTATGTACTGCGAGCGCTGCTACTTGAAGCTGAGAAGGACCGCGGAGCTAGCGGCGAATTCGGAGAGCGCTAAGCACGAAGTCAAGAAGTGAGACGTGTCCCTGCAACGCGGTGCTAAGAGCAGCTTCCTCGCGGCGGGGGCGAGCTCCGGCCACGAGACATTCTCGTCCTAGCAACGGATCTCTGTGAAGGGCGTAGGCGAAAAGCTTTCGATTTCCATTCGAACTGCGAGAAAGGCAGACTGTTACACGGAGCTCTGAGAACAAAGGTGCACGCCCTAGGCGGGCTTGGGCAGAAGCAGCGTTCTCGAGCGCTTGGCTGCCGGCACACTGCTGGGTATGTGGCGCCCCTGCGGCGGCTTCTGGCCGCCGGCAAGTGAAAGCGGAGCCAGGCGTGGGCGAGGGCGAGGGCGGTGAACGAAGCGGCTATGTGCCGTGCTTGTGTGCACCACGTTAGAGGCTACTAGGAGAGGAAGGTGGTTGACTCTCGCTTGCCTTCCCAAGTGCCCTTAGCAGTCGGAAGGAGCAAGCTGAAGCACTGCTGCTTGTGCTGCTCCTTGGTTCCCTTGCAGCCCGCTCTGAAAGCATTGGCGGTCACTTCTAGGCGCCGAGTTGCACACACACAGCACCACGCTAAGTGCCGCGGAGAAGGGAAATCCAGAGTGCAGCGAGGAGCTGGACGTGGCTTACGTGCAGTAAGGAGAAGGTGAACCTAAGCACAGCCTCTTCAATCTGGCCGCCTCTGCTCTGGTAGCAACTTTTGCAAGACGGCAAAGGGAGACGCGAGTATGTAGAACGGAGGGCAGCGAGACGCCGTGTGTTATGCGCCCTTTCAGGGCTGCTGACAAGGGGCTACTTTAAGAACGCCTTCTTCGTCCTCGCGTCCTTCTCGCTTCGCTCTAGCTGCAAGGAGTACAGCACAGCGAAGGAGTGAGGACGGGCACTGCCCCAGCTTTTGCCTTGGCGTGCAACGGCTGTGTGCTGCTTTTCCAAGCAGCAAGAGCACTGAGAAGTGAAAGCGATTGTGAAGGAGCTCTTTGGCTGCTCGTGTGCTCTTCGCTGCACTGCGCCGCTCGCAAGCGGCTTCGTTCTTCGGCGTCTGCCGTCCGGAGAGAGCTGAACTGCAGCGGTCAGTTTCAGCTCTGCCCAACAGCGTGCTCTCAGTTCTGCGGACAAGCACGCCCTGTTGCCTTGGCTCCGAGTGCAAAGTCCTTAGCGAGCACTCACTCAGTGCAATGCACCCAGAAAGACGCTCTCGCTCGTCTTTCAAGGAGCGATTCCTAACAGCAGAAGCAGCAGAGGCACAAACTGGATGACGAGAAGGGACAATGTAGAACACGTCTCTGTCCTGGCACATTGTCGTGTGCGATACGTCCCTCCGGGTCTTCGGTCCTTGCGAAGCTCTATGTACTGCGAGCGCTGCTACTTGAAGCTGAGAAGGACCGCGGAGCTAGCGGCGAATTCGGAGAGCGCTAAGCACGAAGTCAAGAAGTGAGACGTGTCCCTGCAACGCGGTGCTAAGAGCAGCTTCCTCGCGGCGGGGGCGAGCTCCGGCCACGAGACATTCTCGTCCTAGCAACGGATCTCTGTGAAGGGCGTAGGCGAAAAGCTTTCGATTTCCATTCGAACTGCGAGAAAGGCAGACTGTTACACGGAGCTCTGAGAACAAAGGTGCACGCCCTAGGCGGGCTTGGGCAGAAGCAGCGTTCTCGAGCGCTTGGCTGCCGGCACACTGCTGGGTATGTGGCGCCCCTGCGGCGGCTTCTGGCCGCCGGCAAGTGAAAGCGGAGCCAGGCGTGGGCGAGGGCGGTGAACGAAGCGGCTATGTGCCGTGCTTGTGTGCACCACGTTAGAGGCTACTAGGAGAGGAAGGTGGTTGACTCTCGCTTGCCTTCCCAAGTGCCCTTAGCAGTCGGAAGGAGCAAGCTGAAGCACTGCTGCTTGTGCTGCTCCTTGGTTCCCTTGCAGCCCGCTCTGAAAGCATTGGCGGTCACTTCTAGGCGCCGAGTTGCACACACACAGCACCACGCTAAGTGCCGCGGAGAAGGGAAATCCAGAGTGCAGCGAGGAGCTGGACGTGGCTTACGTGCAGTAAGGAGAAGGTGAACCTAAGCACAGCCTCTTCAATCTGGCCGCCTCTGCTCTGGTAGCAACTTTTGCAAGACGGCAAAGGGAGACGCGAGTATGTAGAACGGAGGGCAGCGAGACGCCGTGTGTTATGCGCCCTTTCAGGGCTGCTGACAAGGGGCTACTTTAAGAACGCCTTCTTCGTCCTCGCGTCCTTCTCGCTTCGCTCTAGCTGCAAGGAGTACAGCACAGCGAAGGAGTGAGGACGGGCACTGCCCCAGCTTTTGCCCTGGCGTGCAACGGCTGTGTGCTGCTTTTCCAAGCAGCAAGAGCACTGAGAAGTGAAAGCGATTGTGAAGGAGCTCTTTGGCTGCTCGTGTGCTCTTCGCTGCACTGCGCTGCTCGCAAGCGGCTTCGTTCTTCGGCGTCTGCCGTCCGGAGAGAGCTGAACTGCAGCGGTCAGTTTCAGCTCTGCCCAACAGCGTGCTCTCAGTTCTGCGGACAAGCACGCCCTGTTGCCTTGGCTCCGAGTGCAAAGTCCTTAGCGAGCACTCACTCAGTGCAATGCACGCAGAAAGACGCTCTCGCTCGTCTTTCAAGGAGCGATTCCTAACAGCACAAGCAGCAGAGGCACAAACTGGATGACGAGAAGGGACAATGTAGAACACGTCTCTGTCCTGGCACATTGTCGTGTGCGATACGTCCCTCCGGGTCTTCGGTCCTTGCGAAGCTCTATGTACTGCGAGCGCAGCTACTTGAAGCTGAGACGGACCGCGGAGCTAGCAGCGAATTCGGAGAGCGCTAAGCACGAAGTCAAGAAGCGAGACGTGTCCCTGCAACGCGGTGCTAAGAGCAGCTTCCTCGCGGCGGGGGCGAGCTCCGGCCACAAGACAGTCTCGTCCTAGCAACGGATCTCTGTGAAGGGCGTAGGCGAAAAGCTTTCGATTTCCATTCGAACTGCGAGAAAGGCAGACTGTTACACGACGGATCTCTGTGAAGGGCGTAGGCGAAAAGCTTTCGATTTCCATTCGAACTGCGAGAAAGGCAGACTGTTACACGGAGCTCTGAGAACAAAGGTGCACGCCCTAGGCGGGCTTGGGCAGAAGCAGCGTTCTCGAGCTCTTGGCTGCCCGCACACTGCTGAGTATGTGGCGCCCCTGCGGCGGCTTCTGGCCGCCGGCAAGTGAAAGCGGAGCAAGGCGTGGGCGAGGGCGAGGGCGGTGAACGAAGCGGCTATGTGCCGTGCTTGTGTGCACCACGTTAGAGGCTACTAGGAGAGGAAGGTGGTTGACTCTCGCTTGCCTTCCCAAGTGCCCTTAGCAGTCGGAAGGAGCAAGCTGAAGCACTGCTGCTTGTGCTGCTCCTTGGTTCCCTTGCAGCCCGCTCTGAAAGCATTGGCGGTCACTTCTAGGCGCCGAGTTGCACACACACAGCACCACGCTAAGTGCCGCGGAGAAGGGAAATCCAGAGTGCAGCGAGGAGCTTGACGTGGCTTACGTGCAGTAAGGAGAAGGTGAACCTAAGCACAGCCTCTTCAATCTGGCCGCCTCTGCTCTGGTAGCAACTTTTGCAAGACGGCAAAGGGAGACGCGAGTATGTAGAACGGAGGGCAGCGAGACGCCGTGTGTTATGCGCCCTTTCAGGGCTGCTGACAAGGGGCTACTTTAAGAACGCCTTCTTCGTCCTCGCGTCCTTCTCGCTTCGCTCTAGCTGCAAGGAGTACAGCACAGCGAAGGAGTGAGGACGGGCACTGCCCCAGCTTTTGCCCTGGCGTGCAACGGCTGTGTGCTGCTTTTCCAAGCAGCAAGAGCACTGAGAAGTGAAAGCGATTGTGAAGGAGCTCTTTGGCTGCTCGTGTGCTCTTCGCTGCACTGCGCCGCTCGCAAGCGGCTTCGTTCTTCGGCGTCTGCCGTCCGGAGAGAGCTGAACTGCAGCGGTCAGTTTCAGCTCTGCCCAACAGCGTGCTCTCAGTTCTGCGGACAAGCACGCCCTGTTGCCTTGGCTCCGAGTGCAAAGTCCTTAGCGAGCACTCACTCAGTGCAATGCACGCAGAAAGACGCTCTCGCTCGTCTTTCAAGGAGCGATTCCTAACAGCAGAAGCAGCAGAGGCACAAACTGGATGACGAGAAGGGACAATGTAGAACACGTCTCTGTCCTGGCACATTGTCGTGTGCGATACGTCCCTCCGGGTCTTCGGTCCTTGCGAAGCTCTATGTACTGCGAGCGCAGCTACTTGAAGCTGAGACGGACCGCGGAGCTAGCAGCGAATTCGGAGAGCGCTAAGCACGAAGTCAAGAAGCGAGACGTGTCCCTGCAACGCGGTGCTAAGAGCAGCTTCCTCGCGGCGGGGGCGAGCTCCGGCCACAAGACAGTCTCGTCCTAGCAACGGATCTCTGTGAAGGGCGTAGGCGAAAAGCTTTCGATTTCCATTCGAACTGCGAGAAAGGCAGACTGTTACACGGAGCTCTGAGAACAAAGGTGCACGCCCTAGGCGGGCTTGGGCAGAAGCAGCGTTCTCGAGCTCTTGGCTGCCCGCACACTGCTGGGTATGTGGCGCCCCTGCGGCGGCTTCTGGCCGCCGACAAGTGAAAGCGGAGCAAGGCGTGGGCGAGGGCGAGGGCGGTGAACGAAGCGGCTATGTGCCGTGCTTGTGTGCACCACGTTAGAGGCTACTAGGAGAGGAAGGTGGTTGACTCTCGCTTGCCTTCCCAAGTGCCCTTAGCAGTCGGAAGGAGCAAGCTGAAGCACTGCTGCTTGTGCTGCTCCTTGGTTCCCTTGCAGCCCGCTCTGAAAGCATTGGCGGTCACTTCTAGGCGCCGAGTTGCACACACACAGCACCACGCTAAGTGCCGCGGAGAAGGGAAATCCAGAGTGCAGCGAGGAGCTTGACGTGGCTTACGTGCAGTAAGGAGAAGGTGAACCTAAGCACAGCCTCTTCAATCTGGCCGCCTCTGCTCTGGTAGCAACTTTTGCAAGACGGCAAAGGGAGACGCGAGTATGTAGAACGGAGGGCAGCGAGACGCCGTGTGTTATGCGCCCTTTCAGGGCTGCTGACAAGGGGCTACTTTAAGAACGCCTTCTTCGTCCTCGCGTCCTTCTCGCTTCGCTCTAGCTGCAAGGAGTACAGCACAGCGAAGGAGTGAGGACGGGCACTGCCCCAGCTTTTGCCCTGGCGTGCAACGGCTGTGTGCTGCTTTTCCAAGCAGCAAGAGCACTGAGAAGTGAAAGCGATTGTGAAGGAGCTCTTTGGCTGCTCGTGTGCTCTTCGCTGCACTGCGCCGCTCGCAAGCGGCTTCGTTCTTCGGCGTCTGCCGTCCGGAGAGAGCTGAACTGCAGCGGTCAGTTTCAGCTCTGCCCAACAGCGTGCTCTCAGTTCTGCGGACAAGCACGCCCTGTTGCCTTGGCTCCGAGTGCAAAGTCCTTAGCGAGCACTCACTCAGTGCAATGCACCCAGAAAGACGCTCTCGCTCGTCTTTCAAGGAGCGATTCCTAACAGCAGAAGCAGCAGAGGCACAAACTGGATGACGAGAAGGGACAATGTAGAACACGTCTCTGTCCTGGCACATTGTCGTGTGCGATACGTCCCTCCGGGTCTTCGGTCCTTGCGAAGCTCTATGTACTGCGAGCGCAGCTACTTGAAGCTGAGACGGACCGCGGAGCTAGCAGCGAATTCGGAGAGCGCTAAGCACGAAGTCAAGAAGCGAGACGTGTCCCTGCAACGCGGTGCTAAGAGCAGCTTCCTCGCGGCGGGGGCGAGCTCCGGCCACAAGACAGTCTCGTCCTAGCAACGGATCTCTGTGAAGGGCGTAGGCGAAAAGCTTTCGATTTCCATTCGAACTGCGAGAAAGGCAGACTGTTACACGGAGCTCTGAGAACAAAGGTGCACGCCCTAGGCGGGCTTGGGCAGAAGCAGCGTTCTCGAGCTCTTGGCTGCCCGCACACTGCTGGGTATGTGGCGCCCCTGCGGCGGCTTCTGGCCGCCGACAAGTGAAAGCGGAGCAAGGCGTGGGCGAGGGCGAGGGCGGTGAACGAAGCGGCTATGTGCCGTGCTTGTGTGCACCACGTTAGAGGCTACTAGGAGAGGAAGGTGGTTGACTCTCGCTTGCCTTCCCAAGTGCCCTTAGCAGTCGGAAGGAGCAAGCTGAAGCACTGCTGCTTGTGCTGCTCCTTGGTTCCCTTGCAGCCCGCTCTGAAAGCATTGGCGGTCACTTCTAGGCGCCGAGTTGCACACACACAGCACCACGCTAAGTGCCGCGGAGAAGGGAAATCCAGAGTGCAGCGAGGAGCTTGACGTGGCTTACGTGCAGTAAGGAGAAGGTGAACCTAAGCACAGCCTCTTCAATCTGGCCGCCTCTGCTCTGGTAGCAACTTTTGCAAGACGGCAAAGGGAGACGCGAGTATGTAGAACGGAGGGCAGCGAGACGCCGTGTGTTATGCGCCCTTTCAGGGCTGCTGACAAGGGGCTACTTTAAGAACGCCTTCTTCGTCCTCGCGTCCTTCTCGCTTCGCTCTAGCTGCAAGGAGTACAGCACAGCGAAGGAGTGAGGACGGGCACTGCCCCAGCTTTTGCCCTGGCGTGCAACGGCTGTGTGCTGCTTTTCCAAGCAGCAAGAGCACTGAGAAGTGAAAGCGATTGTGAAGGAGCTCTTTGGCTGCTCGTGTGCTCTTCGCTGCACTGCGCCGCTCGCAAGCGGCTTCGTTCTTCGGCGTCTGCCGTCCGGAGAGAGCTGAACTCCAGCGGTCAGTTTCAGCTCTGCCCAACAGCGTGCTCTCAGTTCTGCGGACAAGCACGCCCTGTTGCCTTGGCTCCGAGTGCAAAGTCCTTAGCGAGCACTCACTCAGTGCAATGCACCCAGAAAGACGCTCTCGCTCGTCTTTCAAGGAGCGATTCCTAACAGCAGAAGCAGCAGAGGCACAAACTGGATGACGAGAAGGGACAATGTAGAACACGTCTCTGTCCTGGCACATTGTCGTGTGCGATACGTCCCTCCGGGTCTTCGGTCCTTGCGAAGCTCTATGTACTGCGAGCGCAGCTACTTGAAGCTGAGACGGACCGCGGAGCTAGCAGCGAATTCGGAGAGCGCTAAGCACGAAGTCAAGAAGCGAGACGTGTCCCTGCAACGCGGTGCTAAGAGCAGCTTCCTCGCGGCGGGGGCGAGCTCCGGCCACAAGACATTCTCGTCCTAGCAACGGATCTCTGTGAAGGGCGTAGGCGAAAAGCTTTCGATTTCCATTCGAACTGCGAGAAAGGCAGACTGTTACACGGAGCTCTGAGAACAAAGGTGCACGCCCTAGGCGGGCTTGGGCAGAAGCAGCGTTCTCGAGCTCTTGGCTGCCCGCACACTGCTGGGTATGTGGCGCCCCTGCGGCGGCTTCTGGCCGCCGACAAGTGAAAGCGGAGCAAGGCGTGGGCGAGGGCGAGGGCGGTGAACGAAGCGGCTATGTGCCGTGCTTGTGTGCACCACGTTAGAGGCTACTAGGAGAGGAAGGTGGTTGACTCTCGCTTGCCTTCCCAAGTGCCCTTAGCAGTCGGAAGGAGCAAGCTGAAGCACTGCTGCTTGTGCTGCTCCTTGGTTCCCTTGCAGCCCGCTCTGAAAGCATTGGCGGTCACTTCTAGGCGCCGAGTTGCACACACACAGCACCACGCTAAGTGCCGCGGAGAAGGGAAATCCAGAGTGCAGCGAGGAGCTGGACGTGGCTTACGTGCAGTAAGGAGAAGGTGAACCTAAGCACAGCCTCTTCAATCGGGCCGCCTCTGCTCTGGTAGCAACTTTTGCAAGACGGCAAAGGGAGACGCGAGTATGTAGAACGGAGGGCAGCGAGACGCCGTGTGTTATGCGCCCTTTCAGGGCTGCTGACAAGGGGCTACTTTAAGAACGCCTTCTTCGTCCTCGCGTCCTTCTCGCTTCGCTCTAGCTGCAAGGAGTACAGCACAGCGAAGGAGTGAGGACGGGCACTGCCCCAGCTTTTGCCTTGGCGTGCAACGGCTGTGTGCTGCTTTTCCAAGCAGCAAGAGCACTGAGAAGTGAAAGCGATTGTGAAGGAGCTCTTTGGCTGCTCGTGTGCTCTTCGCTGCACTGCGCCGCTCGCAAGCGGCTTCGTTCTTCGGCGTCTGCCGTCCGGAGAGAGCTGAACTGCAGCGGTCAGTTTCAGCTCTGCCCAACAGCGTGCTCTCAGTTCTGCGGACAAGCACGCCCTGTTGCCTTGGCTCCGAGTGCAAAGTCCTTAGCGAGCACTCACTCAGTGCAATGCACCCAGAAAGACGCTCTCGCTCGTCTTTCAAGGAGCGATTCCTAACAGCAGAAGCAGCAGAGGCACAAACTGGATGACGAGAAGGGACAATGTAGAACACGTCTCTGTCCTGGCACATTGTCGTGTGCGATACGTCCCTCCGGGTCTTCGGTCCTTGCGAAGCTCTATGTACTGCGAGCGCTGCTACTTGAAGCTGAGAAGGACCGCGGAGCTAGCGGCGAATTCGGAGAGCGCTAAGCACGAAGTCAAGAAGTGAGACGTGTCCCTGCAACGCGGTGCTAAGAGCAGCTTCCTCGCGGCGGGGGCGAGCTCCGGCCACGAGACATTCTCGTCCTAGCAACGGATCTCTGTGAAGGGCGTAGGCGAAAAGCTTTCGATTTCCATTCGAACTGCGAGAAAGGCAGACTGTTACACGGAGCTCTGAGAACAAAGGTGCACGCCCTAGGCGGGCTTGGGCAGAAGCAGCGTTCTCGAGCGCTTGGCTGCCGGCACACTGCTGGGTATGTGGCGCCCCTGCGGCGGCTTCTGGCCGCCGGCAAGTGAAAGCGGAGCCAGGCGTGGGCGAGGGCGGTGAACGAAGCGGCTATGTGCCGTGCTTGTGTGCACCACGTTAGAGGCTACTAGGAGAGGAAGGTGGTTGACTCTCGCTTGCCTTCCCAAGTGCCCTTAGCAGTCGGAAGGAGCAAGCTGAAGCACTGCTGCTTGTGCTGCTCCTTGGTTCCCTTGCAGCCCGCTCTGAAAGCATTGGCGGTCACTTCTAGGCGCCGAGTTGCACACACACAGCACCACGCTAAGTGCCGCGGAGAAGGGAAATCCAGAGTGCAGCGAGGAGCTGGACGTGGCTTACGTGCAGTAAGGAGAAGGTGAACCTAAGCACAGCCTCTTCAATCTGGCCGCCTCTGCTCTGGTAGCAACTTTTGCAAGACGGCAAAGGGAGACGCGAGTATGTAGAACGGAGGGCAGCGAGACGCCGTGTGTTATGCGCCCTTTCAGGGCTGCTGACAAGGGGCTACTTTAAGAACGCCTTCTTCGTCCTCGCGTCCTTCTCGCTTCGCTCTAGCTGCAAGGAGTACAGCACAGCGAAGGAGTGAGGACGGGCACTGCCCCAGCTTTTGCCCTGGCGTGCAACGGCTGTGTGCTGCTTTTCCAAGCAGCAAGAGCACTGAGAAGTGAAAGCGATTGTGAAGGAGCTCTTTGGCTGCTCGTGTGCTCTTCGCTGCACTGCGCTGCTCGCAAGCGGCTTCGTTCTTCGGCGTCTGCCGTCCGGAGAGAGCTGAACTGCAGCGGTCAGTTTCAGCTCTGCCCAACAGCGTGCTCTCAGTTCTGCGGACAAGCACGCCCTGTTGCCTTGGCTCCGAGTGCAAAGTCCTTAGCGAGCACTCACTCAGTGCAATGCACGCAGAAAGACGCTCTCGCTCGTCTTTCAAGGAGCGATTCCTAACAGCACAAGCAGCAGAGGCACAAACTGCATGACGAGAAGGGACAATGTAGAACACGTCTCTGTCCTGGCACATTGTCGTGTGCGATACGTCCCTCCGGGTCTTCGGTCCTTGCGAAGCTCTATGTACTGCGAGCGCAGCTACTTGAAGCTGAGACGGACCGCGGAGCTAGCAGCGAATTCGGAGAGCGCTAAGCACGAAGTCAAGAAGCGAGACGTGTCCCTGCAACGCGGTGCTAAGAGCAGCTTCCTCGCGGCGGGGGCGAGCTCCGGCCACAAGACAGTCTCGTCCTAGCAACGGATCTCTGTGAAGGGCGTAGGCGAAAAGCTTTCGATTTCCATTCGAACTGCGAGAAAGGCAGACTGTTACACGACGGATCTCTGTGAAGGGCGTAGGCGAAAAGCTTTCGATTTCCATTCGAACTGCGAGAAAGGCAGACTGTTACACGGAGCTCTGAGAACAAAGGTGCACGCCCTAGGCGGGCTTGGGCAGAAGCAGCGTTCTCGAGCTCTTGGCTGCCCGCACACTGCTGAGTATGTGGCGCCCCTGCGGCGGCTTCTGGCCGCCGGCAAGTGAAAGCGGAGCAAGGCGTGGGCGAGGGCGAGGGCGGTGAACGAAGCGGCTATGTGCCGTGCTTGTGTGCACCACGTTAGAGGCTACTAGGAGAGGAAGGTGGTTGACTCTCGCTTGCCTTCCCAAGTGCCCTTAGCAGTCGGAAGGAGCAAGCTGAAGCACTGCTGCTTGTGCTGCTCCTTGGTTCCCTTGCAGCCCGCTCTGAAAGCATTGGCGGTCACTTCTAGGCGCCGAGTTGCACACACACAGCACCACGCTAAGTGCCGCGGAGAAGGGAAATCCAGAGTGCAGCGAGGAGCTTGACGTGGCTTACGTGCAGTAAGGAGAAGGTGAACCTAAGCACAGCCTCTTCAATCTGGCCGCCTCTGCTCTGGTAGCAACTTTTGCAAGACGGCAAAGGGAGACGCGAGTATGTAGAACGGAGGGCAGCGAGACGCCGTGTGTTATGCGCCCTTTCAGGGCTGCTGACAAGGGGCTACTTTAAGAACGCCTTCTTCGTCCTCGCGTCCTTCTCGCTTCGCTCTAGCTGCAAGGAGTACAGCACAGCGAAGGAGTGAGGACGGGCACTGCCCCAGCTTTTGCCCTGGCGTGCAACGGCTGTGTGCTGCTTTTCCAAGCAGCAAGAGCACTGAGAAGTGAAAGCGATTGTGAAGGAGCTCTTTGGCTGCTCGTGTGCTCTTCGCTGCACTGCGCCGCTCGCAAGCGGCTTCGTTCTTCGGCGTCTGCCGTCCGGAGAGAGCTGAACTGCAGCGGTCAGTTTCAGCTCTGCCCAACAGCGTGCTCTCAGTTCTGCGGACAAGCACGCCCTGTTGCCTTGGCTCCGAGTGCAAAGTCCTTAGCGAGCACTCACTCAGTGCAATGCACCCAGAAAGACGCTCTCGCTCGTCTTTCAAGGAGCGATTCCTAACAGCAGAAGCAGCAGAGGCACAAACTGGATGACGAGAAGGGACAATGTAGAACACGTCTCTGTCCTGGCACATTGTCGTGTGCGATACGTCCCTCCGGGTCTTCGGTCCTTGCGAAGCTCTATGTACTGCGAGCGCAGCTACTTGAAGCTGAGACGGACCGCGGAGCTAGCAGCGAATTCGGAGAGCGCTAAGCACGAAGTCAAGAAGCGAGACGTGTCCCTGCAACGCGGTGCTAAGAGCAGCTTCCTCGCGGCGGGGGCGAGCTCCGGCCACAAGACAGTCTCGTCCTAGCAACGGATCTCTGTGAAGGGCGTAGGCGAAAAGCTTTCGATTTCCATTCGAACTGCGAGAAAGGCAGACTGTTACACGGAGCTCTGAGAACAAAGGTGCACGCCCTAGGCGGGCTTGGGCAGAAGCAGCGTTCTCGAGCTCTTGGCTGCCCGCACACTGCTGGGTATGTGGCGCCCCTGCGGCGGCTTCTGGCCGCCGACAAGTGAAAGCGGAGCAAGGCGTGGGCGAGGGCGAGGGCGGTGAACGAAGCGGCTATGTGCCGTGCTTGTGTGCACCACGTTAGAGGCTACTAGGAGAGGAAGGTGGTTGACTCTCGCTTGCCTTCCCAAGTGCCCTTAGCAGTCGGAAGGAGCAAGCTGAAGCACTGCTGCTTGTGCTGCTCCTTGGTTCCCTTGCAGCCCGCTCTGAAAGCATTGGCGGTCACTTCTAGGCGCCGAGTTGCACACACACAGCACCACGCTAAGTGCCGCGGAGAAGGGAAATCCAGAGTGCAGCGAGGAGCTTGACGTGGCTTACGTGCAGTAAGGAGAAGGTGAACCTAAGCACAGCCTCTTCAATCTGGCCGCCTCTGCTCTGGTAGCAACTTTTGCAAGACGGCAAAGGGAGACGCGAGTATGTAGAACGGAGGGCAGCGAGACGCCGTGTGTTATGCGCCCTTTCAGGGCTGCTGACAAGGGGCTACTTTAAGAACGCCTTCTTCGTCCTCGCGTCCTTCTCGCTTCGCTCTAGCTGCAAGGAGTACAGCACAGCGAAGGAGTGAGGACGGGCACTGCCCCAGCTTTTGCCCTGGCGTGCAACGGCTGTGTGCTGCTTTTCCAAGCAGCAAGAGCACTGAGAAGTGAAAGCGATTGTGAAGGAGCTCTTTGGCTGCTCGTGTGCTCTTCGCTGCACTGCGCCGCTCGCAAGCGGCTTCGTTCTTCGGCGTCTGCCGTCCGGAGAGAGCTGAACTCCAGCGGTCAGTTTCAGCTCTGCCCAACAGCGTGCTCTCAGTTCTGCGGACAAGCACGCCCTGTTGCCTTGGCTCCGAGTGCAAAGTCCTTAGCGAGCACTCACTCAGTGCAATGCACCCAGAAAGACGCTCTCGCTCGTCTTTCAAGGAGCGATTCCTAACAGCAGAAGCAGCAGAGGCACAAACTGGATGACGAGAAGGGACAATGTAGAACACGTCTCTGTCCTGGCACATTGTCGTGTGCGATACGTCCCTCCGGGTCTTCGGTCCTTGCGAAGCTCTATGTACTGCGAGCGCAGCTACTTGAAGCTGAGACGGACCGCGGAGCTAGCAGCGAATTCGGAGAGCGCTAAGCACGAAGTCAAGAAGCGAGACGTGTCCCTGCAACGCGGTGCTAAGAGCAGCTTCCTCGCGGCGGGGGCGAGCTCCGGCCACAAGACATTCTCGTCCTAGCAACGGATCTCTGTGAAGGGCGTAGGCGAAAAGCTTTCGATTTCCATTCGAACTGCGAGAAAGGCAGACTGTTACACGGAGCTCTGAGAACAAAGGTGCACGCCCTAGGCGGGCTTGGGCAGAAGCAGCGTTCTCGAGCTCTTGGCTGCCCGCACACTGCTGGGTATGTGGCGCCCCTGCGGCGGCTTCTGGCCGCCGACAAGTGAAAGCGGAGCAAGGCGTGGGCGAGGGCGAGGGCGGTGAACGAAGCGGCTATGTGCCGTGCTTGTGTGCACCACGTTAGAGGCTACTAGGAGAGGAAGGTGGTTGACTCTCGCTTGCCTTCCCAAGTGCCCTTAGCAGTCGGAAGGAGCAAGCTGAAGCACTGCTGCTTGTGCTGCTCCTTGGTTCCCTTGCAGCCCGCTCTGAAAGCATTGGCGGTCACTTCTAGGCGCCGAGTTGCACACACACAGCACCACGCTAAGTGCCGCGGAGAAGGGAAATCCAGAGTGCAGCGAGGAGCTGGACGTGGCTTACGTGCAGTAAGGAGAAGGTGAACCTAAGCACAGCCTCTTCAATCGGGCCGCCTCTGCTCTGGTAGCAACTTTTGCAAGACGGCAAAGGGAGACGCGAGTATGTAGAACGGAGGGCAGCGAGACGCCGTGTGTTATGCGCCCTTTCAGGGCTGCTGACAAGGGGCTACTTTAAGAACGCCTTCTTCGTCCTCGCGTCCTTCTCGCTTCGCTCTAGCTGCAAGGAGTACAGCACAGCGAAGGAGTGAGGACGGGCACTGCCCCAGCTTTTGCCTTGGCGTGCAACGGCTGTGTGCTGCTTTTCCAAGCAGCAAGAGCACTGAGAAGTGAAAGCGATTGTGAAGGAGCTCTTTGGCTGCTCGTGTGCTCTTCGCTGCACTGCGCCGCTCGCAAGCGGCTTCGTTCTTCGGCGTCTGCCGTCCGGAGAGAGCTGAACTGCAGCGGTCAGTTTCAGCTCTGCCCAACAGCGTGCTCTCAGTTCTGCGGACAAGCACGCCCTGTTGCCTTGGCTCCGAGTGCAAAGTCCTTAGCGAGCACTCACTCAGTGCAATGCACCCAGAAAGACGCTCTCGCTCGTCTTTCAAGGAGCGATTCCTAACAGCAGAAGCAGCAGAGGCACAAACTGGATGACGAGAAGGGACAATGTAGAACACGTCTCTGTCCTGGCACATTGTCGTGTGCGATACGTCCCTCCGGGTCTTCGGTCCTTGCGAAGCTCTATGTACTGCGAGCGCTGCTACTTGAAGCTGAGAAGGACCGCGGAGCTAGCGGCGAATTCGGAGAGCGCTAAGCACGAAGTCAAGAAGTGAGACGTGTCCCTGCAACGCGGTGCTAAGAGCAGCTTCCTCGCGGCGGGGGCGAGCTCCGGCCACGAGACATTCTCGTCCTAGCAACGGATCTCTGTGAAGGGCGTAGGCGAAAAGCTTTCGATTTCCATTCGAACTGCGAGAAAGGCAGACTGTTACACGGAGCTCTGAGAACAAAGGTGCACGCCCTAGGCGGGCTTGGGCAGAAGCAGCGTTCTCGAGCGCTTGGCTGCCGGCACACTGCTGGGTATGTGGCGCCCCTGCGGCGGCTTCTGGCCGCCGGCAAGTGAAAGCGGAGCCAGGCGTGGGCGAGGGCGAGGGCGGTGAACGAAGCGGCTATGTGCCGTGCTTGTGTGCACCACGTTAGAGGCTACTAGGAGAGGAAGGTGGTTGACTCTCGCTTGCCTTCCCAAGTGCCCTTAGCAGTCGGAAGGAGCAAGCTGAAGCACTGCTGCTTGTGCTGCTCCTTGGTTCCCTTGCAGCCCGCTCTGAAAGCATTGGCGGTCACTTCTAGGCGCCGAGTTGCACACACACAGCACCACGCTAAGTGCCGCGGAGAAGGGAAATCCAGAGTGCAGCGAGGAGCTGGACGTGGCTTACGTGCAGTAAGGAGAAGGTGAACCTAAGCACAGCCTCTTCAATCTGGCCGCCTCTGCTCTGGTAGCAACTTTTGCAAGACGGCAAAGGGAGACGCGAGTATGTAGAACGGAGGGCAGCGAGACGCCGTGTGTTATGCGCCCTTTCAGGGCTGCTGACAAGGGGCTACTTTAAGAACGCCTTCTTCGTCCTCGCGTCCTTCTCGCTTCGCTCTAGCTGCAAGGAGTACAGCACAGCGAAGGAGTGAGGACGGGCACTGCCCCAGCTTTTGCCTTGGCGTGCAACGGCTGTGTGCTGCTTTTCCAAGCAGCAAGAGCACTGAGAAGTGAAAGCGATTGTGAAGGAGCTCTTTGGCTGCTCGTGTGCTCTTCGCTGCACTGCGCCGCTCGCAAGCGGCTTCGTTCTTCGGCGTCTGCCGTCCGGAGAGAGCTGAACTGCAGCGGTCAGTTTCAGCTCTGCCCAACAGCGTGCTCTCAGTTCTGCGGACAAGCACGCCCTGTTGCCTTGGCTCCGAGTGCAAAGTCCTTAGCGAGCACTCACTCAGTGCAATGCACCCAGAAAGACGCTCTCGCTCGTCTTTCAAGGAGCGATTCCTAACAGCAGAAGCAGCAGAGGCACAAACTGGATGACGAGAAGGGACAATGTAGAACACGTCTCTGTCCTGGCACATTGTCGTGTGCGATACGTCCCTCCGGGTCTTCGGTCCTTGCGAAGCTCTATGTACTGCGAGCGCTGCTACTTGAAGCTGAGAAGGACCGCGGAGCTAGCGGCGAATTCGGAGAGCGCTAAGCACGAAGTCAAGAAGTGAGACGTGTCCCTGCAACGCGGTGCTAAGAGCAGCTTCCTCGCGGCGGGGGCGAGCTCCGGCCACGAGACATTCTCGTCCTAGCAACGGATCTCTGTGAAGGGCGTAGGCGAAAAGCTTTCGATTTCCATTCGAACTGCGAGAAAGGCAGACTGTTACACGGAGCTCTGAGAACAAAGGTGCACGCCCTAGGCGGGCTTGGGCAGAAGCAGCGTTCTCGAGCGCTTGGCTGCCGGCACACTGCTGGGTATGTGGCGCCCCTGCGGCGGCTTCTGGCCGCCGGCAAGTGAAAGCGGAGCCAGGCGTGGGCGAGGGCGGTGAACGAAGCGGCTATGTGCCGTGCTTGTGTGCACCACGTTAGAGGCTACTAGGAGAGGAAGGTGGTTGACTCTCGCTTGCCTTCCCAAGTGCCCTTAGCAGTCGGAAGGAGCAAGCTGAAGCACTGCTGCTTGTGCTGCTCCTTGGTTCCCTTGCAGCCCGCTCTGAAAGCATTGGCGGTCACTTCTAGGCGCCGAGTTGCACACACACAGCACCACGCTAAGTGCCGCGGAGAAGGGAAATCCAGAGTGCAGCGAGGAGCTGGACGTGGCTTACGTGCAGTAAGGAGAAGGTGAACCTAAGCACAGCCTCTTCAATCTGGCCGCCTCTGCTCTGGTAGCAACTTTTGCAAGACGGCAAAGGGAGACGCGAGTATGTAGAACGGAGGGCAGCGAGACGCCGTGTGTTATGCGCCCTTTCAGGGCTGCTGACAAGGGGCTACTTTAAGAACGCCTTCTTCGTCCTCGCGTCCTTCTCGCTTCGCTCTAGCTGCAAGGAGTACAGCACAGCGAAGGAGTGAGGACGGGCACTGCCCCAGCTTTTGCCCTGGCGTGCAACGGCTGTGTGCTGCTTTTCCAAGCAGCAAGAGCACTGAGAAGTGAAAGCGATTGTGAAGGAGCTCTTTGGCTGCTCGTGTGCTCTTCGCTGCACTGCGCTGCTCGCAAGCGGCTTCGTTCTTCGGCGTCTGCCGTCCGGAGAGAGCTGAACTGCAGCGGTCAGTTTCAGCTCTGCCCAACAGCGTGCTCTCAGTTCTGCGGACAAGCACGCCCTGTTGCCTTGGCTCCGAGTGCAAAGTCCTTAGCGAGCACTCACTCAGTGCAATGCACGCAGAAAGACGCTCTCGCTCGTCTTTCAAGGAGCGATTCCTAACAGCACAAGCAGCAGAGGCACAAACTGGATGACGAGAAGGGACAATGTAGAACACGTCTCTGTCCTGGCACATTGTCGTGTGCGATACGTCCCTCCGGGTCTTCGGTCCTTGCGAAGCTCTATGTACTGCGAGCGCAGCTACTTGAAGCTGAGACGGACCGCGGAGCTAGCAGCGAATTCGGAGAGCGCTAAGCACGAAGTCAAGAAGCGAGACGTGTCCCTGCAACGCGGTGCTAAGAGCAGCTTCCTCGCGGCGGGGGCGAGCTCCGGCCACAAGACAGTCTCGTCCTAGCAACGGATCTCTGTGAAGGGCGTAGGCGAAAAGCTTTCGATTTCCATTCGAACTGCGAGAAAGGCAGACTGTTACACGACGGATCTCTGTGAAGGGCGTAGGCGAAAAGCTTTCGATTTCCATTCGAACTGCGAGAAAGGCAGACTGTTACACGGAGCTCTGAGAACAAAGGTGCACGCCCTAGGCGGGCTTGGGCAGAAGCAGCGTTCTCGAGCTCTTGGCTGCCCGCACACTGCTGAGTATGTGGCGCCCCTGCGGCGGCTTCTGGCCGCCGGCAAGTGAAAGCGGAGCAAGGCGTGGGCGAGGGCGAGGGCGGTGAACGAAGCGGCTATGTGCCGTGCTTGTGTGCACCACGTTAGAGGCTACTAGGAGAGGAAGGTGGTTGACTCTCGCTTGCCTTCCCAAGTGCCCTTAGCAGTCGGAAGGAGCAAGCTGAAGCACTGCTGCTTGTGCTGCTCCTTGGTTCCCTTGCAGCCCGCTCTGAAAGCATTGGCGGTCACTTCTAGGCGCCGAGTTGCACACACACAGCACCACGCTAAGTGCCGCGGAGAAGGGAAATCCAGAGTGCAGCGAGGAGCTTGACGTGGCTTACGTGCAGTAAGGAGAAGGTGAACCTAAGCACAGCCTCTTCAATCTGGCCGCCTCTGCTCTGGTAGCAACTTTTGCAAGACGGCAAAGGGAGACGCGAGTATGTAGAACGGAGGGCAGCGAGACGCCGTGTGTTATGCGCCCTTTCAGGGCTGCTGACAAGGGGCTACTTTAAGAACGCCTTCTTCGTCCTCGCGTCCTTCTCGCTTCGCTCTAGCTGCAAGGAGTACAGCACAGCGAAGGAGTGAGGACGGGCACTGCCCCAGCTTTTGCCCTGGCGTGCAACGGCTGTGTGCTGCTTTTCCAAGCAGCAAGAGCACTGAGAAGTGAAAGCGATTGTGAAGGAGCTCTTTGGCTGCTCGTGTGCTCTTCGCTGCACTGCGCCGCTCGCAAGCGGCTTCGTTCTTCGGCGTCTGCCGTCCGGAGAGAGCTGAACTGCAGCGGTCAGTTTCAGCTCTGCCCAACAGCGTGCTCTCAGTTCTGCGGACAAGCACGCCCTGTTGCCTTGGCTCCGAGTGCAAAGTCCTTAGCGAGCACTCACTCAGTGCAATGCACGCAGAAAGACGCTCTCGCTCGTCTTTCAAGGAGCGATTCCTAACAGCAGAAGCAGCAGAGGCACAAACTGGATGACGAGAAGGGACAATGTAGAACACGTCTCTGTCCTGGCACATTGTCGTGTGCGATACGTCCCTCCGGGTCTTCGGTCCTTGCGAAGCTCTATGTACTGCGAGCGCAGCTACTTGAAGCTGAGACGGACCGCGGAGCTAGCAGCGAATTCGGAGAGCGCTAAGCACGAAGTCAAGAAGCGAGACGTGTCCCTGCAACGCGGTGCTAAGAGCAGCTTCCTCGCGGCGGGGGCGAGCTCCGGCCACAAGACAGTCTCGTCCTAGCAACGGATCTCTGTGAAGGGCGTAGGCGAAAAGCTTTCGATTTCCATTCGAACTGCGAGAAAGGCAGACTGTTACACGGAGCTCTGAGAACAAAGGTGCACGCCCTAGGCGGGCTTGGGCAGAAGCAGCGTTCTCGAGCTCTTGGCTGCCCGCACACTGCTGGGTATGTGGCGCCCCTGCGGCGGCTTCTGGCCGCCGACAAGTGAAAGCGGAGCAAGGCGTGGGCGAGGGCGAGGGCGGTGAACGAAGCGGCTATGTGCCGTGCTTGTGTGCACCACGTTAGAGGCTACTAGGAGAGGAAGGTGGTTGACTCTCGCTTGCCTTCCCAAGTGCCCTTAGCAGTCGGAAGGAGCAAGCTGAAGCACTGCTGCTTGTGCTGCTCCTTGGTTCCCTTGCAGCCCGCTCTGAAAGCATTGGCGGTCACTTCTAGGCGCCGAGTTGCACACACACAGCACCACGCTAAGTGCCGCGGAGAAGGGAAATCCAGAGTGCAGCGAGGAGCTTGACGTGGCTTACGTGCAGTAAGGAGAAGGTGAACCTAAGCACAGCCTCTTCAATCTGGCCGCCTCTGCTCTGGTAGCAACTTTTGCAAGACGGCAAAGGGAGACGCGAGTATGTAGAACGGAGGGCAGCGAGACGCCGTGTGTTATGCGCCCTTTCAGGGCTGCTGACAAGGGGCTACTTTAAGAACGCCTTCTTCGTCCTCGCGTCCTTCTCGCTTCGCTCTAGCTGCAAGGAGTACAGCACAGCGAAGGAGTGAGGACGGGCACTGCCCCAGCTTTTGCCCTGGCGTGCAACGGCTGTGTGCTGCTTTTCCAAGCAGCAAGAGCACTGAGAAGTGAAAGCGATTGTGAAGGAGCTCTTTGGCTGCTCGTGTGCTCTTCGCTGCACTGCGCCGCTGGCAAGCGGCTTCGTTCTTCGGCGTCTGCCGTCCGGAGAGAGCTGAACTGCAGCGGTCAGTTTCAGCTCTGCCCAACAGCGTGCTCTCAGTTCTGCGGACAAGCACGCCCTGTTGCCTTGGCTCCGAGTGCAAAGTCCTTAGCGAGCACTCACTCAGTGCAATGCACCCAGAAAGACGCTCTCGCTCGTCTTTCAAGGAGCGATTCCTAACAGCAGAAGCAGCAGAGGCACAAACTGGATGACGAGAAGGGACAATGTAGAACACGTCTCTGTCCTGGCACATTGTCGTGTGCGATACGTCCCTCCGGGTCTTCGGTCCTTGCGAAGCTCTATGTACTGCGAGCGCAGCTACTTGAAGCTGAGACGGACCGCGGAGCTAGCAGCGAATTCGGAGAGCGCTAAGCACGAAGTCAAGAAGCGAGACGTGTCCCTGCAACGCGGTGCTAAGAGCAGCTTCCTCGCGGCGGGGGCGAGCTCCGGCCACAAGACAGTCTCGTCCTAGCAACGGATCTCTGTGAAGGGCGTAGGCGAAAAGCTTTCGATTTCCATTCGAACTGCGAGAAAGGCAGACTGTTACACGGAGCTCTGAGAACAAAGGTGCACGCCCTAGGCGGGCTTGGGCAGAAGCAGCGTTCTCGAGCTCTTGGCTGCCCGCACACTGCTGGGTATGTGGCGCCCCTGCGGCGGCTTCTGGCCGCCGACAAGTGAAAGCGGAGCAAGGCGTGGGCGAGGGCGAGGGCGGTGAACGAAGCGGCTATGTGCCGTGCTTGTGTGCACCACGTTAGAGGCTACTAGGAGAGGAAGGTGGTTGACTCTCGCTTGCCTTCCCAAGTGCCCTTAGCAGTCGGAAGGAGCAAGCTGAAGCACTGCTGCTTGTGCTGCTCCTTGGTTCCCTTGCAGCCCGCTCTGAAAGCATTGGCGGTCACTTCTAGGCGCCGAGTTGCACACACACAGCACCACGCTAAGTGCCGCGGAGAAGGGAAATCCAGAGTGCAGCGAGGAGCTTGACGTGGCTTACGTGCAGTAAGGAGAAGGTGAACCTAAGCACAGCCTCTTCAATCTGGCCGCCTCTGCTCTGGTAGCAACTTTTGCAAGACGGCAAAGGGAGACGCGAGTATGTAGAACGGAGGGCAGCGAGACGCCGTGTGTTATGCGCCCTTTCAGGGCTGCTGACAAGGGGCTACTTTAAGAACGCCTTCTTCGTCCTCGCGTCCTTCTCGCTTCGCTCTAGCTGCAAGGAGTACAGCACAGCGAAGGAGTGAGGACGGGCACTGCCCCAGCTTTTGCCCTGGCGTGCAACGGCTGTGTGCTGCTTTTCCAAGCAGCAAGAGCACTGAGAAGTGAAAGCGATTGTGAAGGAGCTCTTTGGCTGCTCGTGTGCTCTTCGCTGCACTGCGCCGCTCGCAAGCGGCTTCGTTCTTCGGCGTCTGCCGTCCGGAGAGAGCTGAACTGCAGCGGTCAGTTTCAGCTCTGCCCAACAGCGTGCTCTCAGTTCTGCGGACAAGCACGCCCTGTTGCCTTGGCTCCGAGTGCAAAGTCCTTAGCGAGCACTCACTCAGTGCAATGCACGCAGAAAGACGCTCTCGCTCGTCTTTCAAGGAGCGATTCCTAACAGCAGAAGCAGCAGAGGCACAAACTGGATGACGAGAAGGGACAATGTAGAACACGTCTCTGTCCTGGCACATTGTCGTGTGCGATACGTCCCTCCGGGTCTTCGGTCCTTGCGAAGCTCTATGTACTGCGAGCGCAGCTACTTGCAGCTGAGACGGACCGCGGAGCTAGCAGCGAATTCGGAGAGCGCTAAGCGCGAAGTCAAGAAGCGAGACGTGTCCCTGCAACGCGGTGCTAAGAGCAGCTTCCTCGCGGCGGGGGCGAGCTCCGGCCACAAGACATTCTCGTCCTAGCAACGGATCTCTGTGAAGGGCGTAGGCGAAAAGCTTTCGATTTCCATTCGAACTGCGAGAAAGGCAGACTGTTACACGGAGCTCTGAGAACAAAGGTGCACGCCCTAGGCGGGCTTGGGCAGAAGCAGCGTTCTCGAGCTCTTGGCTGCCCGCACACTGCTGGGTATGTGGCGCCCCTGCGGCGGCTTCTGGCCGCCGACAAGTGAAAGCGGAGCAAGGCGTGGGCGAGGGCGAGGGCGGTGAACGAAGCGGCTATGTGCCGTGCTTGTGTGCACCACGTTAGAGGCTACTAGGAGAGGAAGGTGGTTGACTCTCGCTTGCCTTCCCAAGTGCCCTTAGCAGTCGGAAGGAGCAAGCTGAAGCACTGCTGCTTGTGCTGCTCCTTGGTTCCCTTGCAGCCCGCTCTGAAAGCATTGGCGGTCACTTCTAGGCGCCGAGTTGCACACACACAGCACCACGCTAAGTGCCGCGGAGAAGGGAAATCCAGAGTGCAGCGAGGAGCTGGACGTGGCTTACGTGCAGTAAGGAGAAGGTGAACCTAAGCACAGCCTCTTCAATCTGGCCGCCTCTGCTCTGGTAGCAACTTTTGCAAGACGGCAAAGGGAGACGCGAGTATGTAGAACGGAGGGCAGCGAGACGCCGTGTGTTATGCGCCCTTTCAGGGCTGCTGACAAGGGGCTACTTTAAGAACGCCTTCTTCGTCCTCGCGTCCTTCTCGCTTCGCTCTAGCTGCAAGGAGTACAGCACAGCGAAGGAGTGAGGACGGGCACTGCCCCAGCTTTTGCCTTGGCGTGCAACGGCTGTGTGCTGCTTTTCCAAGCAGCAAGAGCACTGAGAAGTGAAAGCGATTGTGAAGGAGCTCTTTGGCTGCTCGTGTGCTCTTCGCTGCACTGCGCCGCTCGCAAGCGGCTTCGTTCTTCGGCGTCTGCCGTCCGGAGAGAGCTGAACTGCAGCGGTCAGTTTCAGCTCTGCCCAACAGCGTGCTCTCAGTTCTGCGGACAAGCACGCCCTGTTGCCTTGGCTCCGAGTGCAAAGTCCTTAGCGAGCACTCACTCAGTGCAATGCACCCAGAAAGACGCTCTCGCTCGTCTTTCAAGGAGCGATTCCTAACAGCAGAAGCAGCAGAGGCACAAACTGGATGACGAGAAGGGACAATGTAGAACACGTCTCTGTCCTGGCACATTGTCGTGTGCGATACGTCCCTCCGGGTCTTCGGTCCTTGCGAAGCTCTATGTACTGCGAGCGCTGCTACTTGAAGCTGAGAAGGACCGCGGAGCTAGCGGCGAATTCGGAGAGCGCTAAGCACGAAGTCAAGAAGTGAGACGTGTCCCTGCAACGCGGTGCTAAGAGCAGCTTCCTCGCGGCGGGGGCGAGCTCCGGCCACGAGACATTCTCGTCCTAGCAACGGATCTCTGTGAAGGGCGTAGGCGAAAAGCTTTCGATTTCCATTCGAACTGCGAGAAAGGCAGACTGTTACACGGAGCTCTGAGAACAAAGGTGCACGCCCTAGGCGGGCTTGGGCAGAAGCAGCGTTCTCGAGCGCTTGGCTGCCGGCACACTGCTGGGTATGTGGCGCCCCTGCGGCGGCTTCTGGCCGCCGGCAAGTGAAAGCGGAGCCAGGCGTGGGCGAGGGCGAGGGCGGTGAACGAAGCGGCTATGTGCCGTGCTTGTGTGCACCACGTTAGAGGCTACTAGGAGAGGAAGGTGGTTGACTCTCGCTTGCCTTCCCAAGTGCCCTTAGCAGTCGGAAGGAGCAAGCTGAAGCACTGCTGCTTGTGCTGCTCCTTGGTTCCCTTGCAGCCCGCTCTGAAAGCATTGGCGGTCACTTCTAGGCGCCGAGTTGCACACACACAGCACCACGCTAAGTGCCGCGGAGAAGGGAAATCCAGAGTGCAGCGAGGAGCTGGACGTGGCTTACGTGCAGTAAGGAGAAGGTGAACCTAAGCACAGCCTCTTCAATCTGGCCGCCTCTGCTCTGGTAGCAACTTTTGCAAGACGGCAAAGGGAGACGCGAGTATGTAGAACGGAGGGCAGCGAGACGCCGTGTGTTATGCGCCCTTTCAGGGCTGCTGACAAGGGGCTACTTTAAGAACGCCTTCTTCGTCCTCGCGTCCTTCTCGCTTCGCTCTAGCTGCAAGGAGTACAGCACAGCGAAGGAGTGAGGACGGGCACTGCCCCAGCTTTTGCCTTGGCGTGCAACGGCTGTGTGCTGCTTTTCCAAGCAGCAAGAGCACTGAGAAGTGAAAGCGATTGTGAAGGAGCTCTTTGGCTGCTCGTGTGCTCTTCGCTGCACTGCGCCGCTCGCAAGCGGCTTCGTTCTTCGGCGTCTGCCGTCCGGAGAGAGCTGAACTGCAGCGGTCAGTTTCAGCTCTGCCCAACAGCGTGCTCTCAGTTCTGCGGACAAGCACGCCCTGTTGCCTTGGCTCCGAGTGCAAAGTCCTTAGCGAGCACTCACTCAGTGCAATGCACCCAGAAAGACGCTCTCGCTCGTCTTTCAAGGAGCGATTCCTAACAGCAGAAGCAGCAGAGGCACAAACTGGATGACGAGAAGGGACAATGTAGAACACGTCTCTGTCCTGGCACATTGTCGTGTGCGATACGTCCCTCCGGGTCTTCGGTCCTTGCGAAGCTCTATGTACTGCGAGCGCTGCTACTTGAAGCTGAGAAGGACCGCGGAGCTAGCGGCGAATTCGGAGAGCGCTAAGCACGAAGTCAAGAAGTGAGACGTGTCCCTGCAACGCGGTGCTAAGAGCAGCTTCCTCGCGGCGGGGGCGAGCTCCGGCCACGAGACATTCTCGTCCTAGCAACGGATCTCTGTGAAGGGCGTAGGCGAAAAGCTTTCGATTTCCATTCGAACTGCGAGAAAGGCAGACTGTTACACGGAGCTCTGAGAACAAAGGTGCACGCCCTAGGCGGGCTTGGGCAGAAGCAGCGTTCTCGAGCGCTTGGCTGCCGGCACACTGCTGGGTATGTGGCGCCCCTGCGGCGGCTTCTGGCCGCCGGCAAGTGAAAGCGGAGCCAGGCGTGGGCGAGGGCGGTGAACGAAGCGGCTATGTGCCGTGCTTGTGTGCACCACGTTAGAGGCTACTAGGAGAGGAAGGTGGTTGACTCTCGCTTGCCTTCCCAAGTGCCCTTAGCAGTCGGAAGGAGCAAGCTGAAGCACTGCTGCTTGTGCTGCTCCTTGGTTCCCTTGCAGCCCGCTCTGAAAGCATTGGCGGTCACTTCTAGGCGCCGAGTTGCACACACACAGCACCACGCTAAGTGCCGCGGAGAAGGGAAATCCAGAGTGCAGCGAGGAGCTGGACGTGGCTTACGTGCAGTAAGGAGAAGGTGAACCTAAGCACAGCCTCTTCAATCTGGCCGCCTCTGCTCTGGTAGCAACTTTTGCAAGACGGCAAAGGGAGACGCGAGTATGTAGAACGGAGGGCAGCGAGACGCCGTGTGTTATGCGCCCTTTCAGGGCTGCTGACAAGGGGCTACTTTAAGAACGCCTTCTTCGTCCTCGCGTCCTTCTCGCTTCGCTCTAGCTGCAAGGAGTACAGCACAGCGAAGGAGTGAGGACGGGCACTGCCCCAGCTTTTGCCCTGGCGTGCAACGGCTGTGTGCTGCTTTTCCAAGCAGCAAGAGCACTGAGAAGTGAAAGCGATTGTGAAGGAGCTCTTTGGCTGCTCGTGTGCTCTTCGCTGCACTGCGCTGCTCGCAAGCGGCTTCGTTCTTCGGCGTCTGCCGTCCGGAGAGAGCTGAACTGCAGCGGTCAGTTTCAGCTCTGCCCAACAGCGTGCTCTCAGTTCTGCGGACAAGCACGCCCTGTTGCCTTGGCTCCGAGTGCAAAGTCCTTAGCGAGCACTCACTCAGTGCAATGCACGCAGAAAGACGCTCTCGCTCGTCTTTCAAGGAGCGATTCCTAACAGCACAAGCAGCAGAGGCACAAACTGGATGACGAGAAGGGACAATGTAGAACACGTCTCTGTCCTGGCACATTGTCGTGTGCGATACGTCCCTCCGGGTCTTCGGTCCTTGCGAAGCTCTATGTACTGCGAGCGCAGCTACTTGAAGCTGAGACGGACCGCGGAGCTAGCAGCGAATTCGGAGAGCGCTAAGCACGAAGTCAAGAAGCGAGACGTGTCCCTGCAACGCGGTGCTAAGAGCAGCTTCCTCGCGGCGGGGGCGAGCTCCGGCCACAAGACAGTCTCGTCCTAGCAACGGATCTCTGTGAAGGGCGTAGGCGAAAAGCTTTCGATTTCCATTCGAACTGCGAGAAAGGCAGACTGTTACACGACGGATCTCTGTGAAGGGCGTAGGCGAAAAGCTTTCGATTTCCATTCGAACTGCGAGAAAGGCAGACTGTTACACGGAGCTCTGAGAACAAAGGTGCACGCCCTAGGCGGGCTTGGGCAGAAGCAGCGTTCTCGAGCTCTTGGCTGCCCGCACACTGCTGAGTATGTGGCGCCCCTGCGGCGGCTTCTGGCCGCCGGCAAGTGAAAGCGGAGCAAGGCGTGGGCGAGGGCGAGGGCGGTGAACGAAGCGGCTATGTGCCGTGCTTGTGTGCACCACGTTAGAGGCTACTAGGAGAGGAAGGTGGTTGACTCTCGCTTGCCTTCCCAAGTGCCCTTAGCAGTCGGAAGGAGCAAGCTGAAGCACTGCTGCTTGTGCTGCTCCTTGGTTCCCTTGCAGCCCGCTCTGAAAGCATTGGCGGTCACTTCTAGGCGCCGAGTTGCACACACACAGCACCACGCTAAGTGCCGCGGAGAAGGGAAATCCAGAGTGCAGCGAGGAGCTTGACGTGGCTTACGTGCAGTAAGGAGAAGGTGAACCTAAGCACAGCCTCTTCAATCTGGCCGCCTCTGCTCTGGTAGCAACTTTTGCAAGACGGCAAAGGGAGACGCGAGTATGTAGAACGGAGGGCAGCGAGACGCCGTGTGTTATGCGCCCTTTCAGGGCTGCTGACAAGGGGCTACTTTAAGAACGCCTTCTTCGTCCTCGCGTCCTTCTCGCTTCGCTCTAGCTGCAAGGAGTACAGCACAGCGAAGGAGTGAGGACGGGCACTGCCCCAGCTTTTGCCCTGGCGTGCAACGGCTGTGTGCTGCTTTTCCAAGCAGCAAGAGCACTGAGAAGTGAAAGCGATTGTGAAGGAGCTCTTTGGCTGCTCGTGTGCTCTTCGCTGCACTGCGCCGCTCGCAAGCGGCTTCGTTCTTCGGCGTCTGCCGTCCGGAGAGAGCTGAACTGCAGCGGTCAGTTTCAGCTCTGCCCAACAGCGTGCTCTCAGTTCTGCGGACAAGCACGCCCTGTTGCCTTGGCTCCGAGTGCAAAGTCCTTAGCGAGCACTCACTCAGTGCAATGCACGCAGAAAGACGCTCTCGCTCGTCTTTCAAGGAGCGATTCCTAACAGCAGAAGCAGCAGAGGCACAAACTGGATGACGAGAAGGGACAATGTAGAACACGTCTCTGTCCTGGCACATTGTCGTGTGCGATACGTCCCTCCGGGTCTTCGGTCCTTGCGAAGCTCTATGTACTGCGAGCGCAGCTACTTGAAGCTGAGACGGACCGCGGAGCTAGCAGCGAATTCGGAGAGCGCTAAGCACGAAGTCAAGAAGCGAGACGTGTCCCTGCAACGCGGTGCTAAGAGCAGCTTCCTCGCGGCGGGGGCGAGCTCCGGCCACAAGACAGTCTCGTCCTAGCAACGGATCTCTGTGAAGGGCGTAGGCGAAAAGCTTTCGATTTCCATTCGAACTGCGAGAAAGGCAGACTGTTACACGGAGCTCTGAGAACAAAGGTGCACGCCCTAGGCGGGCTTGGGCAGAAGCAGCGTTCTCGAGCTCTTGGCTGCCCGCACACTGCTGGGTATGTGGCGCCCCTGCGGCGGCTTCTGGCCGCCGACAAGTGAAAGCGGAGCAAGGCGTGGGCGAGGGCGAGGGCGGTGAACGAAGCGGCTATGTGCCGTGCTTGTGTGCACCACGTTAGAGGCTACTAGGAGAGGAAGGTGGTTGACTCTCGCTTGCCTTCCCAAGTGCCCTTAGCAGTCGGAAGGAGCAAGCTGAAGCACTGCTGCTTGTGCTGCTCCTTGGTTCCCTTGCAGCCCGCTCTGAAAGCATTGGCGGTCACTTCTAGGCGCCGAGTTGCACACACACAGCACCACGCTAAGTGCCGCGGAGAAGGGAAATCCAGAGTGCAGCGAGGAGCTTGACGTGGCTTACGTGCAGTAAGGAGAAGGTGAACCTAAGCACAGCCTCTTCAATCTGGCCGCCTCTGCTCTGGTAGCAACTTTTGCAAGACGGCAAAGGGAGACGCGAGTATGTAGAACGGAGGGCAGCGAGACGCCGTGTGTTATGCGCCCTTTCAGGGCTGCTGACAAGGGGCTACTTTAAGAACGCCTTCTTCGTCCTCGCGTCCTTCTCGCTTCGCTCTAGCTGCAAGGAGTACAGCACAGCGAAGGAGTGAGGACGGGCACTGCCCCAGCTTTTGCCCTGGCGTGCAACGGCTGTGTGCTGCTTTTCCAAGCAGCAAGAGCACTGAGAAGTGAAAGCGATTGTGAAGGAGCTCTTTGGCTGCTCGTGTGCTCTTCGCTGCACTGCGCCGCTGGCAAGCGGCTTCGTTCTTCGGCGTCTGCCGTCCGGAGAGAGCTGAACTGCAGCGGTCAGTTTCAGCTCTGCCCAACAGCGTGCTCTCAGTTCTGCGGACAAGCACGCCCTGTTGCCTTGGCTCCGAGTGCAAAGTCCTTAGCGAGCACTCACTCAGTGCAATGCACCCAGAAAGACGCTCTCGCTCGTCTTTCAAGGAGCGATTCCTAACAGCAGAAGCAGCAGAGGCACAAACTGGATGACGAGAAGGGACAATGTAGAACACGTCTCTGTCCTGGCACATTGTCGTGTGCGATACGTCCCTCCGGGTCTTCGGTCCTTGCGAAGCTCTATGTACTGCGAGCGCAGCTACTTGAAGCTGAGACGGACCGCGGAGCTAGCAGCGAATTCGGAGAGCGCTAAGCACGAAGTCAAGAAGCGAGACGTGTCCCTGCAACGCGGTGCTAAGAGCAGCTTCCTCGCGGCGGGGGCGAGCTCCGGCCACAAGACAGTCTCGTCCTAGCAACGGATCTCTGTGAAGGGCGTAGGCGAAAAGCTTTCGATTTCCATTCGAACTGCGAGAAAGGCAGACTGTTACACGGAGCTCTGAGAACAAAGGTGCACGCCCTAGGCGGGCTTGGGCAGAAGCAGCGTTCTCGAGCTCTTGGCTGCCCGCACACTGCTGGGTATGTGGCGCCCCTGCGGCGGCTTCTGGCCGCCGACAAGTGAAAGCGGAGCAAGGCGTGGGCGAGGGCGAGGGCGGTGAACGAAGCGGCTATGTGCCGTGCTTGTGTGCACCACGTTAGAGGCTACTAGGAGAGGAAGGTGGTTGACTCTCGCTTGCCTTCCCAAGTGCCCTTAGCAGTCGGAAGGAGCAAGCTGAAGCACTGCTGCTTGTGCTGCTCCTTGGTTCCCTTGCAGCCCGCTCTGAAAGCATTGGCGGTCACTTCTAGGCGCCGAGTTGCACACACACAGCACCACGCTAAGTGCCGCGGAGAAGGGAAATCCAGAGTGCAGCGAGGAGCTTGACGTGGCTTACGTGCAGTAAGGAGAAGGTGAACCTAAGCACAGCCTCTTCAATCTGGCCGCCTCTGCTCTGGTAGCAACTTTTGCAAGACGGCAAAGGGAGACGCGAGTATGTAGAACGGAGGGCAGCGAGACGCCGTGTGTTATGCGCCCTTTCAGGGCTGCTGACAAGGGGCTACTTTAAGAACGCCTTCTTCGTCCTCGCGTCCTTCTCGCTTCGCTCTAGCTGCAAGGAGTACAGCACAGCGAAGGAGTGAGGACGGGCACTGCCCCAGCTTTTGCCCTGGCGTGCAACGGCTGTGTGCTGCTTTTCCAAGCAGCAAGAGCACTGAGAAGTGAAAGCGATTGTGAAGGAGCTCTTTGGCTGCTCGTGTGCTCTTCGCTGCACTGCGCCGCTCGCAAGCGGCTTCGTTCTTCGGCGTCTGCCGTCCGGAGAGAGCTGAACTCCAGCGGTCAGTTTCAGCTCTGCCCAACAGCGTGCTCTCAGTTCTGCGGACAAGCACGCCCTGTTGCCTTGGCTCCGAGTGCAAAGTCCTTAGCGAGCACTCACTCAGTGCAATGCACGCAGAAAGACGCTCTCGCTCGTCTTTCAAGGAGCGATTCCTAACAGCAGAAGCAGCAGAGGCACAAACTGGATGACGAGAAGGGACAATGTAGAACACGTCTCTGTCCTGGCACATTGTCGTGTGCGATACGTCCCTCCGGGTCTTCGGTCCTTGCGAAGCTCTATGTACTGCGAGCGCAGCTACTTGAAGCTGAGACGGACCGCGGAGCTAGCAGCGAATTCGGAGAGCGCTAAGCACGAAGTCAAGAAGCGAGACGTGTCCCTGCAACGCGGTGCTAAGAGCAGCTTCCTCGCGGCGGGGGCGAGCTCCGGCCACAAGACAGTCTCGTCCTAGCAACGGATCTCTGTGAAGGGCGTAGGCGAAAAGCTTTCGATTTCCATTCGAACTGCGAGAAAGGCAGACTGTTACACGGAGCTCTGAGAACAAAGGTGCACGCCCTAGGCGGGCTTGGGCAGAAGCAGCGTTCTCGAGCTCTTGGCTGCCCGCACACTGCTGGGTATGTGGCGCCCCTGCGGCGGCTTCTGGCCGCCGACAAGTGAAAGCGGAGCAAGGCGTGGGCGAGGGCGAGGGCGGTGAACGAAGCGGCTATGTGCCGTGCTTGTGTGCACCACGTTAGAGGCTACTAGGAGAGGAAGGTGGTTGACTCTCGCTTGCCTTCCCAAGTGCCCTTAGCAGTCGGAAGGAGCAAGCTGAAGCACTGCTGCTTGTGCTGCTCCTTGGTTCCCTTGCAGCCCGCTCTGAAAGCATTGGCGGTCACTTCTAGGCGCCGAGTTGCACACACACAGCACCACGCTAAGTGCCGCGGAGAAGGGAAATCCAGAGTGCAGCGAGGAGCTTGACGTGGCTTACGTGCAGTAAGGAGAAGGTGAACCTAAGCACTGCCTCTTCAATCTGGCCGCCTCTGCTCTGGTAGCAACTTTTGCAAGACGGCAAAGGGAGACGCGAGTATGTAGAACGGAGGGCAGCGAGACGCCGTGTGTTATGCGCCCTTTCAGGGCTGCTGACAAGGGGCTACTTTAAGAACGCCTTCTTCGTCCTCGCGTCCTTCTCGCTTCGCTCTAGCTGCAAGGAGTACAGCACAGCGAAGGAGTGAGGACGGGCACTGCCCCAGCTTTTGCCCTGGCGTGCAACGGCTGTGTGCTGCTTTTCCAAGCAGCAAGAGCACTGAGAAGTGAAAGCGATTGTGAAGGAGCTCTTTGGCTGCTCGTGTGCTCTTCGCTGCACTGCGCCGCTCGCAAGCGGCTTCGTTCTTCGGCGTCTGCCGTCCGGAGAGAGCTGAACTGCAGCGGTCAGTTTCAGCTCTGCCCAACAGCGTGCTCTCAGTTCTGCGGACAAGCACGCCCTGTTGCCTTGGCTCCGAGTGCAAAGTCCTTAGCGAGCACTCACTCAGTGCAATGCACCCAGAAAGACGCTCTCGCTCGTCTTTCAAGGAGCGATTCCTAACAGCAGAAGCAGCAGAGGCACAAACTGGATGACGAGAAGGGACAATGTAGAACACGTCTCTGTCCTGGCACATTGTCGTGTGCGATACGTCCCTCCGGGTCTTCGGTCCTTGCGAAGCTCTATGTACTGCGAGCGCAGCTACTTGAAGCTGAGACGGACCGCGGAGCTAGCAGCGAATTCGGAGAGCGCTAAGCACGAAGTCAAGAAGCGAGACGTGTCCCTGCAACGCGGTGCTAAGAGCAGCTTCCTCGCGGCGGGGGCGAGCTCCGGCCACAAGACAGTCTCGTCCTAGCAACGGATCTCTGTGAAGGGCGTAGGCGAAAAGCTTTCGATTTCCATTCGAACTGCGAGAAAGGCAGACTGTTACACGGAGCTCTGAGAACAAAGGTGCACGCCCTAGGCGGGCTTGGGCAGAAGCAGCGTTCTCGAGCTCTTGGCTGCCCGCACACTGCTGGGTATGTGGCGCCCCTGCGGCGGCTTCTGGCCGCCGACAAGTGAAAGCGGAGCAAGGCGTGGGCGAGGGCGAGGGCGGTGAACGAAGCGGCTATGTGCCGTGCTTGTGTGCACCACGTTAGAGGCTACTAGGAGAGGAAGGTGGTTGACTCTCGCTTGCCTTCCCAAGTGCCCTTAGCAGTCGGAAGGAGCAAGCTGAAGCACTGCTGCTTGTGCTGCTCCTTGGTTCCCTTGCAGCCCGCTCTGAAAGCATTGGCGGTCACTTCTAGGCGCCGAGTTGCACACACACAGCACCACGCTAAGTGCCGCGGAGAAGGGAAATCCAGAGTGCAGCGAGGAGCTGGACGTGGCTTACGTGCAGTAAGGAGAAGGTGAACCTAAGCACAGCCTCTTCAATCTGGCCGCCTCTGCTCTGGTAGCAACTTTTGCAAGACGGCAAAGGGAGACGCGAGTATGTAGAACGGAGGGCAGCGAGACGCCGTGTGTTATGCGCCCTTTCAGGGCTGCTGACAAGGGGCTACTTTAAGAACGCCTTCTTCGTCCTCGCGTCCTTCTCGCTTCGCTCTAGCTGCAAGGAGTACAGCACAGCGAAGGAGTGAGGACGGGCACTGCCCCAGCTTTTGCCCTGGCGTGCAACGGCTGTGTGCTGCTTTTCCAAGCAGCAAGAGCACTGAGAAGTGAAAGCGATTGTGAAGGAGCTCTTTGGCTGCTCGTGTGCTCTTCGCTGCACTGCGCCGCTCGCAAGCGGCTTCGTTCTTCGGCGTCTGCCGTCCGGAGAGAGCTGAACTCCAGCGGTCAGTTTCAGCTCTGCCCAACAGCGTGCTCTCAGTTCTGCGGACAAGCACGCCCTGTTGCCTTGGCTCCGAGTGCAAAGTCCTTAGCGAGCACTCACTCAGTGCAATGCACGCAGAAAGACGCTCTCGCTCGTCTTTCAAGGAGCGATTCCTAACAGCAGAAGCAGCAGAGGCACAAACTGGATGACGAGAAGGGACAATGTAGAACACGTCTCTGTCCTGGCACATTGTCGTGTGCGATACGTCCCTCCGGGTCTTCGGTCCTTGCGAAGCTCTATGTACTGCGAGCGCAGCTACTTGAAGCTGAGACGGACCGCGGAGCTAGCAGCGAATTCGGAGAGCGCTAAGCACGAAGTCAAGAAGCGAGACGTGTCCCTGCAACGCGGTGCTAAGAGCAGCTTCCTCGCGGCGGGGGCGAGCTCCGGCCACAAGACAGTCTCGTCCTAGCAACGGATCTCTGTGAAGGGCGTAGGCGAAAAGCTTTCGATTTCCATTCGAACTGCGAGAAAGGCAAACTGTTACACGACGGATCTCTGTGAAGGGCGTAGGCGAAAAGCTTTCGATTTCCATTCGAACTGCGAGAAAGGCAGACTGTTACACGGAGCTCTGAGAACAAAGGTGCACGCCCTAGGCGGGCTTGGGCAGAAGCAGCGTCCTCGAGCTCTTGGCTGCCCGCACACTGCTGGGTATGTGGCGCCCCTGCGGCGGCTTCTGGCCGCCGACAAGTGAAAGCGGAGCAAGGCGTGGGCGAGGGCGAGGGCGGTGAACGAAGCGGCTATGTGCCGTGCTTGTGTGCACCACGTTAGAGGCTACTAGTAGAGGAAGGTGGTTGACTCTCGCTTGCCTTCCCAAGTGCCCTTAGCAGTCGGAAGGAGCAAGCTGAAGCACTGCTGCTTGTGCTGCTCCTTGGTTCCCTTGCAGCCCGCTCTGAAAGCATTGGCGGTCACTTCTAGGCGCCGAGTTGCACACACACAGCACCACGCTAAGTGCCGCGGAGAAGGGAAATCCAGAGTGCAGCGAGGAGCTGGACGTGGCTTACGTGCAGTAAGGAGAAGGTGAACCTAAGCACAGCCTCTTCAATCTGGCCGCCTCTGCTCTGGTAGCAACTTTTGCAAGACGGCAAAGGGAGACGCGAGTATGTAGAACGGAGGGCAGCGAGACGCCGTGTGTTATGCGCCCTTTCAGGGCTGCTGACAAGGGGCTACTTTAAGAACGCCTTCTTCGTCCTCGCGTCCTTCTCGCTTCGCTCTAGCTGCAAGGAGTACAGCACAGCGAAGGAGTGAGGACGGGCACTGCCCCAGCTTTTGCCCTGGCGTGCAACGGCTGTGTGCTGCTTTTCCAAGCAGCAAGAGCACTGAGAAGTGAAAGCGATTGTGAAGGAGCTCTTTGGCTGCTCGTGTGCTCTTCGCTGCACTGCGCCGCTCGCAAGCGGCTTCGTTCTTCGGCGTCTGCCGTCCGGAGAGAGCTGAACTGCAGCGGTCAGTTTCAGCTCTGCCCAACAGCGTGCTCTCAGTTCTGCGGACAAGCACGCCCTGTTGCCTTGGCTCCGAGTGCAAAGTCCTTAGCGAGCACTCACTCAGTGCAATGCACCCAGAAAGACGCTCTCGCTCGTCTTTCAAGGAGCGATTCCTAACAGCAGAAGCAGCAGAGGCACAAACTGGATGACGAGAAGGGACAATGTAGAACACGTCTCTGTCCTGGCACATTGTCGTGTGCGATACGTCCCTCCGGGTCTTCGGTCCTTGCGAAGCTCTATGTACTGCGAGCGCAGCTACTTGAAGCTGAGACGGACCGCGGAGCTAGCAGCGAATTCGGAGAGCGCTAAGCACGAAGTCAAGAAGCGAGACGTGTCCCTGCAACGCGGTGCTAAGAGCAGCTTCCTCGCGGCGGGGGCGAGCTCCGGCCACAAGACAGTCTCGTCCTAGCAACGGATCTCTGTGAAGGGCGTAGGCGAAAAGCTTTCGATTTCCATTCGAACTGCGAGAAAGGCAGACTGTTACACGGAGCTCTGAGAACAAAGGTGCACGCCCTAGGCGGGCTTGGGCAGAAGCAGCGTTCTCGAGCTCTTGGCTGCCCGCACACTGCTGGGTATGTGGCGCCCCTGCGGCGGCTTCTGGCCGCCGACAAGTGAAAGCGGAGCAAGGCGTGGGCGAGGGCGAGGGCGGTGAACGAAGCGGCTATGTGCCGTGCTTGTGTGCACCACGTTAGAGGCTACTAGGAGAGGAAGGTGGTTGACTCTCGCTTGCCTTCCCAAGTGCCCTTAGCAGTCGGAAGGAGCAAGCTGAAGCACTGCTGCTTGTGCTGCTCCTTGGTTCCCTTGCAGCCCGCTCTGAAAGCATTGGCGGTCACTTCTAGGCGCCGAGTTGCACACACACAGCACCACGCTAAGTGCCGCGGAGAAGGGAAATCCAGAGTGCAGCGAGGAGCTGGACGTGGCTTACGTGCAGTAAGGAGAAGGTGAACCTAAGCACAGCCTCTTCAATCTGGCCGCCTCTGCTCTGGTAGCAACTTTTGCAAGACGGCAAAGGGAGACGCGAGTATGTAGAACGGAGGGCAGCGAGACGCCGTGTGTTATGCGCCCTTTCAGGGCTGCTGACAAGGGGCTACTTTAAGAACGCCTTCTTCGTCCTCGCGTCCTTCTCGCTTCGCTCTAGCTGCAAGGAGTACAGCACAGCGAAGGAGTGAGGACGGGCACTGCCCCAGCTTTTGCCCTGGCGTGCAACGGCTGTGTGCTGCTTTTCCAAGCAGCAAGAGCACTGAGAAGTGAAAGCGATTGTGAAGGAGCTCTTTGGCTGCTCGTGTGCTCTTCGCTGCACTGCGCTGCTCGCAAGCGGCTTCGTTCTTCGGCGTCTGCCGTCCGGAGAGAGCTGAACTGCAGCGGTCAGTTTCAGCTCTGCCCAACAGCGTGCTCTCAGTTCTGCGGACAAGCACGCCCTGTTGCCTTGGCCCCGAGTGCAAAGTCCTTAGCGAGCACTCACTCAGTGCAATGCACGCAGAAAGACGCTCTCGCTCGTCTTTCAAGGAGCGATTCCTAACAGCACAAGCAGCAGAGGCACAAACTGCATGACGAGAAGGGACAATGTAGAACACGTCTCTGTCCTGGCACATTGTCGTGTGCGATACGTCCCTCCGGGTCTTCGGTCCTTGCGAAGCTCTATGTACTGCGAGCGCAGCTACTTGAAGCTGAGACGGACCGCGGAGCTAGCAGCGAATTCGGAGAGCGCTAAGCACGAAGTCAAGAAGTGAGACGTGTCCCTGCAACGCGGTGCTAAGAGCAGCTTCCTCGCGGCGGGGGCGAGCTCCGGCCACAAGACAGTCTCGTCCTAGCAACGGATCTCTGTGAAGGGCGTAGGCGAAAAGCTTTCGATTTCCATTCGAACTGCGAGAAAGGCAGACTGTTACACGGAGCTCTGAGAACAAAGGTGCACGCCCTAGGCGGGCTTGGGCAGAAGCAGCGTCCTCGAGCTCTTGGCTGCCCGCACACTGCTGGGTATGTGGCGCCCCTGCGGCGGCTTCTGGCCGCCGACAAGTGAAAGCGGAGCAAGGCGTGGGCGAGGGCGAGGGCGGTGAACGAAGCGGCTATGTGCCGTGCTTGTGTGCACCACGTTAGAGGCTACTAGGAGAGGAAGGTGGTTGACTCTCGCTTGCCTTCCCAAGTGCCCTTAGCAGTCGGAAGGAGCAAGCTGAAGCACTGCTGCTTGTGCTGCTCCTTGGTTCCCTTGCAGCCCGCTCTGAAAGCATTGGCGGTCACTTCTAGGCGCCGAGTTGCACACACACAGCACCACGCTAAGTGCCGCGGAGAAGGGAAATCCAGAGTGCAGCGAGGAGCTGGACGTGGCTTACGTGCAGTAAGGAGAAGGTGAACCTAAGCACAGCCTCTTCAATCTGGCCGCCTCTGCTCTGGTAGCAACTTTTGCAAGACGGCAAAGGGAGACGCGAGTATGTAGAACGGAGGGCAGCGAGACGCCGTGTGTTATGCGCCCTTTCAGGGCTGCTGACAAGGGGCTACTTTAAGAACGCCTTCTTCGTCCTCGCGTCCTTCTCGCTTCGCTCTAGCTGCAAGGAGTACAGCACAGCGAAGGAGTGAGGACGGGCACTGCCCCAGCTTTTGCCCTGGCGTGCAACGGCTGTGTGCTGCTTTTCCAAGCAGCAAGAGCACTGAGAAGTGAAAGCGATTGTGAAGGAGCTCTTTGGCTGCTCGTGTGCTCTTCGCTGCACTGCGCCGCTCGCAAGCGGCTTCGTTCTTCGGCGTCTGCCGTCCGGAGAGAGCTGAACTGCAGCGGTCAGTTTCAGCTCTGCCCAACAGCGTGCTCTCAGTTCTGCGGACAAGCACGCCCTGTTGCCTTGGCTCCGAGTGCAAAGTCCTTAGCGAGCACTCACTCAGTGCAATGCACCCAGAAAGACGCTCTCGCTCGTCTTTCAAGGAGCGATTCCTAACAGCAGAAGCAGCAGAGGCACAAACTGGATGACGAGAAGGGACAATGTAGAACACGTCTCTGTCCTGGCACATTGTCGTGTGCGATACGTCCCTCCGGGTCTTCGGTCCTTGCGAAGCTCTATGTACTGCGAGCGCAGCTACTTGAAGCTGAGACGGACCGCGGAGCTAGCAGCGAATTCGGAGAGCGCTAAGCACGAAGTCAAGAAGCGAGACGTGTCCCTGCAACGCGGTGCTAAGAGCAGCTTCCTCGCGGCGGGGGCGAGCTCCGGCCACAAGACAGTCTCGTCCTAGCAACGGATCTCTGTGAAGGGCGTAGGCGAAAAGCTTTCGATTTCCATTCGAACTGCGAGAAAGGCAGACTGTTACACGGAGCTCTGAGAACAAAGGTGCACGCCCTAGGCGGGCTTGGGCAGAAGCAGCGTTCTCGAGCTCTTGGCTGCCCGCACACTGCTGGGTATGTGGCGCCCCTGCGGCGGCTTCTGGCCGCCGACAAGTGAAAGCGGAGCAAGGCGTGGGCGAGGGCGAGGGCGGTGAACGAAGCGGCTATGTGCCGTGCTTGTGTGCACCACGTTAGAGGCTACTAGGAGAGGAAGGTGGTTGACTCTCGCTTGCCTTCCCAAGTGCCCTTAGCAGTCGGAAGGAGCAAGCTGAAGCACTGCTGCTTGTGCTGCTCCTTGGTTCCCTTGCAGCCCGCTCTGAAAGCATTGGCGGTCACTTCTAGGCGCCGAGTTGCACACACACAGCACCACGCTAAGTGCCGCGGAGAAGGGAAATCCAGAGTGCAGCGAGGAGCTGGACGTGGCTTACGTGCAGTAAGGAGAAGGTGAACCTAAGCACAGCCTCTTCAATCTGGCCGCCTCTGCTCTGGTAGCAACTTTTGCAAGACGGCAAAGGGAGACGCGAGTATGTAGAACGGAGGGCAGCGAGACGCCGTGTGTTATGCGCCCTTTCAGGGCTGCTGACAAGGGGCTACTTTAAGAACGCCTTCTTCGTCCTCGCGTCCTTCTCGCTTCGCTCTAGCTGCAAGGAGTACAGCACAGCGAAGGAGTGAGGACGGGCACTGCCCCAGCTTTTGCCCTGGCGTGCAACGGCTGTGTGCTGCTTTTCCAAGCAGCAAGAGCACTGAGAAGTGAAAGCGATTGTGAAGGAGCTCTTTGGCTGCTCGTGTGCTCTTCGCTGCACTGCGCCGCTCGCAAGCGGCTTCGTTCTTCGGCGTCTGCCGTCCGGAGAGAGCTGAACTGCAGCGGTCAGTTTCAGCTCTGCCCAACAGCGTGCTCTCAGTTCTGCGGACAAGCACGCCCTGTTGCCTTGGCTCCGAGTGCAAAGTCCTTAGCGAGCACTCACTCAGTGCAATGCACCCAGAAAGACGCTCTCGCTCGTCTTTCAAGGAGCGATTCCTAACAGCAGAAGCAGCAGAGGCACAAACTGGATGACGAGAAGGGACAATGTAGAACACGTCTCTGTCCTGGCACATTGTCGTGTGCGATACGTCCCTCCGGGTCTTCGGTCCTTGCGAAGCTCTATGTACTGCGAGCGCAGCTACTTGAAGCTGAGACGGACCGCGGAGCTAGCAGCGAATTCGGAGAGCGCTAAGCACGAAGTCAAGAAGCGAGACGTGTCCCTGCAACGCGGTGCTAAGAGCAGCTTCCTCGCGGCGGGGGCGAGCTCCGGCCACAAGACAGTCTCGTCCTAGCAACGGATCTCTGTGAAGGGCGTAGGCGAAAAGCTTTCGATTTCCATTCGAACTGCGAGAAAGGCAGACTGTTACACGGAGCTCTGAGAACAAAGGTGCACGCCCTAGGCGGGCTTGGGCAGAAGCAGCGTTCTCGAGCTCTTGGCTGCCCGCACACTGCTGGGTATGTGGCGCCCCTGCGGCGGCTTCTGGCCGCCGACAAGTGAAAGCGGAGCAAGGCGTGGGCGAGGGCGAGGGCGGTGAACGAAGCGGCTATGTGCCGTGCTTGTGTGCACCACGTTAGAGGCTACTAGGAGAGGAAGGTGGTTGACTCTCGCTTGCCTTCCCAAGTGCCCTTAGCAGTCGGAAGGAGCAAGCTGAAGCACTGCTGCTTGTGCTGCTCCTTGGTTCCCTTGCAGCCCGCTCTGAAAGCATTGGCGGTCACTTCTAGGCGCCGAGTTGCACACACACAGCACCACGCTAAGTGCCGCGGAGAAGGGAAATCCAGAGTGCAGCGAGGAGCTGGACGTGGCTTACGTGCAGTAAGGAGAAGGTGAACCTAAGCACAGCCTCTTCAATCTGGCCGCCTCTGCTCTGGTAGCAACTTTTGCAAGACGGCAAAGGGAGACGCGAGTATGTAGAACGGAGGGCAGCGAGACGCCGTGTGTTATGCGCCCTTTCAGGGCTGCTGACAAGGGGCTACTTTAAGAACGCCTTCTTCGTCCTCGCGTCCTTCTCGCTTCGCTCTAGCTGCAAGGAGTACAGCACAGCGAAGGAGTGAGGACGGGCACTGCCCCAGCTTTTGCCCTGGCGTGCAACGGCTGTGTGCTGCTTTTCCAAGCAGCAAGAGCACTGAGAAGTGAAAGCGATTGTGAAGGAGCTCTTTGGCTGCTCGTGTGCTCTTCGCTGCACTGCGCCGCTCGCAAGCGGCTTCGTTCTTCGGCGTCTGCCGTCCGGAGAGAGCTGAACTGCAGCGGTCAGTTTCAGCTCTGCCCAACAGCGTGCTCTCAGTTCTGCGGACAAGCACGCCCTGTTGCCTTGGCTCCGAGTGCAAAGTCCCTAGCGAGCACTCACTCAGTGCAATGCACCCAGAAAGACGCTCTCGCTCGTCTTTCAAGGAGCGATTCCTAACAGCAGAAGCAGCAGAGGCACAAACTGGATGACGAGAAGGGACAATGTAGAACACGTCTCTGTCCTGGCACATTGTCGTGTGCGATACGTCCCTCCGGGTCTTCGGTCCTTGCGAAGCTCTATGTACTGCGAGCGCAGCTACTTGAAGCTGAGACGGACCGCGGAGCTAGCAGCGAATTCGGAGAGCGCTAAGCACGAAGTCAAGAAGCGAGACGTGTCCCTGCAACGCGGTGCTAAGAGCAGCTTCCTGGCGGCGGGGGCGAGCTCCGGCCACAAGACATTCTCGTCCTGGCAACGGATCTCTGTGAAGGGCGTAGGCGAAAAGCTTTCGATTTCCATTCGAACTGCGAGAAAGGCAGACTGTTACACGGAGCTCTGAGAACAAAGGTGCACGCCCTAGGCTGGCTTGGGCAGAAGCAGCGTTCTCGAGCTCTTGGCTGCCCGCACACTGCTGGGTATGTGGCGCCCCTGCGGCGGCTTCTGGCCGCCGGCAAGTGAAAGCGGAGCCAGGCGTGGGCGAGGGCGGTGAACGAAGCGGCTAAGTGCCGTGCTTGTGTGCACCACGTTAGAGGCTACTAGGAGAGGAAGGTGGTTGACTCTCGCTTGCCTTCCCAAGTGCCCTTAGCAGTCGGAAGGAGCAAGCTGAAGCACTGCTGCTTGTGCTGCTCCTTGGTTCCCTTGCAGCCCGCTCTGAAAGCATTGGCGGTCACTTCTAGGCGCCGAGTTGCACACACACAGCACCACGCTAAGTGCCGCGGAGAAGGGAAATCCAGAGTGCAGCGAGGAGCTGGACGTGGCTTACGTGCAGTAAGGAGAAGGTGAACCTAAGCACAGCCTCTTCAATCTGGCCGCCTCTGCTCTGGTAGCAACTTTTGCAAGACGGCAAAGGGAGACGCGAGTATGTAGAACGGAGGGCAGCGAGACGCCGTGTGTTATGCGCCCTTTCAGGGCTGCTGACAAGGGGCTACTTTAAGAGCGCCTTGTCCTTCGTCCTCGCGTCCACCTGGCTTCGCTTTAGCTGCAAGGAGTACAGCACAGCGAAGGAGTGAAGACGGGCACTGCCCCAGCTTTTGCCCTGGCGTGCAACGGCTGTGTGCTGCTTTTCCAAGCAGCAAGAGCACTGAGAAGTGAAAGCGATTGTGAAGGAGCTCTTTGGCTGCTCGTGTGCTCTTCGCTGCACTGCGCCGCTCGCAAGCGGCTTCGTTCTTCGGCGTCTGCCGTCCGGAGAGAGCTGAACTGCAGCGGTCAGTTTCAGCTCTGCCCAACAGCGCGCTCTCAGTTCTGCGGACAAGCACGCCCTGTTGCCTTGGCTCCGAGTGCAAAGTCCCTAGCGAGCACTCACTCAGTGCAATGCACCCAGAAAGACGCTCTCGCTCGTCTTTCAAGGAGCGATTCCTAACAGCAGAAGCAGCAGAGGCACAAACTGGATGACGAGAAGGGACAATGTAGAACACGTCTCTGTCCTGGCACATTGTCGTGTGCGATACGTCCCTCCGGGTCTTCGGTCCTTGCGAAGCTCTATGTACTGCGAGCGCAGCTACTTGAAGCTGAGACGGACCGCGGAGCTAGCAGCGAATTCGGAGAGCGCTAAGCACGAAGTCAAGAAGCGAGACGCGTCCCTGCAACGCGGTGCTAAGAGCAGCTTCCTCGCGGCGGGGGCGAGCTCCGGCCACGAGACATTCTCGTCCTAGCAACGGATCTCTGTGAAGGGCGTAGGCGAAAAGCTTTCGATTTCCATTCGAACTGCGAGAAAGGCAGACTGTTACACGGAGCTCTGAGAACAAAGGTGCACGCCCTAGGCGGGCTTGGGCAGAAGCAGCGTTCTCGAGCGCTTGGCTGCCGGCACACTGCTGGGTATGTGGCGCCCCTGCGGCGGCTTCTGGCCGCCGGCAAGTGAAAGCGGAGCCAGGCGTGGGCGAGGGCGGTGAACGAAGCGGCTATGTGCCGTGCTTGTGTGCACCACGTTAGAGGCTACTAGGAGAGGAAGGTGGTTGACTCTCGCTTGCCTTCCCAAGTGCCCTTAGCAGTCGGAAGGAGCAAGCTGAAGCACTGCTGCTTGTGCTGCTCCTTGGTTCCCTTGCAGCCCGCTCTGAAAGCATTGGCGGTCACTTCTAGGCGCCGAGTTGCACACACACAGCACCACGCTAAGTGCCGCGGAGAAGGGAAATCCAGAGTGCAGCGAGGAGCTGGACGTGGCTTACGTGCAGTAAGGAGAAGGTGAACCTAAGCACAGCCTCTTCAATCTGGCCGCCTCTGCTCTGGTAGCAACTTTTGCAAGACGGCAAAGGGAGACGCGAGTATGTAGAACGGAGGGCAGCGAGACGCCGTGTGTTATGCGCCCTTTCAGGGCTGCTGACAAGGGGCTACTTTAAGAACGCCTTCTTCGTCCTCGCGTCCTTCTCGCTTCGCTCTAGCTGCAAGGAGTACAGCACAGCGAAGGAGTGAGGACGGGCACTGCCCCAGCTTTTGCCCTGGCGTGCAACGGCTGTGTGCTGCTTTTCCAAGCAGCAAGAGCACTGAGAAGTGAAAGCGATTGTGAAGGAGCTCTTTGGCTGCTCGTGTGCTCTTCGCTGCACTGCGCTGCTCGCAAGCGGCTTCGTTCTTCGGCGTCTGCCGTCCGGAGAGAGCTGAACTCCAGCGGTCAGTTTCAGCTCTGCCCAACAGCGTGCTCTCAGTTCTGCGGACAAGCACGCCCTGTTGCCTTGGCTCCGAGTGCAAAGTCCTTAGCGAGCACTCACTCAGTGCAATGCACGCAGAAAGACGCTCTCGCTCGTCTTTCAAGGAGCGATTCCTAACAGCACAAGCAGCAGAGGCACAAACTGCATGACGAGAAGGGACAATGTAGAACACGTCTCTGTCCTGGCACATTGTCGTGTGCGATACGTCCCTCCGGGTCTTCGGTCCTTGCGAAGCTCTATGTACTGCGAGCGCAGCTACTTGAAGCTGAGACGGACCGCGGAGCTAGCAGCGAATTCGGAGAGCGCTAAGCACGAAGTCAAGAAGCGAGACGTGTCCCTGCAACGCGGTGCTAAGAGCAGCTTCCTCGCGGCGGGGGCGAGCTCCGGCCACAAGACAGTCTCGTCCTAGCAACGGATCTCTGTGAAGGGCGTAGGCGAAAAGCTTTCGATTTCCATTCGAACTGCGAGAAAGGCAGACTGTTACACGACGGATCTCTGTGAAGGGCGTAGGCGAAAAGCTTTCGATTTCCATTCGAACTGCGAGAAAGGCAGACTGTTACACGGAGCTCTGAGAACAAAGGTGCACGCCCTAGGCGGGCTTGGGCAGAAGCAGCGTTCTCGAGCTCTTGGCTGCCCGCACACTGCTGAGTATGTGGCGCCCCTGCGGCGGCTTCTGGCCGCCGGCAAGTGAAAGCGGAGCAAGGCGTGGGCGAGGGCGAGGGCGGTGAACGAAGCGGCTATGTGCCGTGCTTGTGTGCACCACGTTAGAGGCTACTAGGAGAGGAAGGTGGTTGACTCTCGCTTGCCTTCCCAAGTGCCCTTAGCAGTCGGAAGGAGCAAGCTGAAGCACTGCTGCTTGTGCTGCTCCTTGGTTCCCTTGCAGCCCGCTCTGAAAGCATTGGCGGTCACTTCTAGGCGCCGAGTTGCACACACACAGCACCACGCTAAGTGCCGCGGAGAAGGGAAATCCAGAGTGCAGCGAGGAGCTTGACGTGGCTTACGTGCAGTAAGGAGAAGGTGAACCTAAGCACAGCCTCTTCAATCTGGCCGCCTCTGCTCTGGTAGCAACTTTTGCAAGACGGCAAAGGGAGACGCGAGTATGTAGAACGGAGGGCAGCGAGACGCCGTGTGTTATGCGCCCTTTCAGGGCTGCTGACAAGGGGCTACTTTAAGAACGCCTTCTTCGTCCTCGCGTCCTTCTCGCTTCGCTCTAGCTGCAAGGAGTACAGCACAGCGAAGGAGTGAGGACGGGCACTGCCCCAGCTTTTGCCCTGGCGTGCAACGGCTGTGTGA